>NW_027263328.1:0-65000 GCF_902827115.2 Pseudochaenichthys georgianus
AAGCACGTGAACGCAGGTCGTAGCTCTGTGATCAGCTGGTTATGGGCTAAAGCAACGGGAGGAAGGAGAGCAGGTGATGACTGGAGGTCAGTCAACGCCTCGTGACTGCTGGGCATAAAAATAAAAAGTTAACGTGATGAAACGAAAGCCTAACGTTAGCTTTCTCATTCTGGCAATTTCAAGATTCAAGTTTCAAGGCTTTATCACCATGTGCTCAGCAGCTGCAGTGTAGATATGGCAATGAGAAACTGAAGTCGCCGGCTCCTCCAACAGAGCAACGTGAATATATATCGGACATACAAACAAATACAACTGATAAAATAGTGCAAGAGAATTAGGGCTGAACGATTAATTGATTTTAAATCGAAATCGCGATTTTAAATGATAAGATTATCAAATCGCAAAAAAAAAACTTTTCTTGTGTGTCAGTCATCCACACCAATCAGAAGTGCTGTGCTCCACATGTACCAGCCATTGCTAACCAATCAGAAGTGCTGTGCTCCACATGTACCAGCCATTGCTAACCAATCAGAAGTGCTGTGCTCCACATGTACCAGCCATTGTTAACCAATCAGAAGTGCTGTGCTCCACATGTATCAGCCAATCAGAAGTGCTGTGCTCCTCATGTACCAGCCAATCAGAAGTGCTGTGCTCCACATGTACCAGCCAATCAGAAGTGCTGTGCTCCTCATGTACCAGCCAATCAGAAGTGCTGTGCTCCACATGTACCAGTCAATCAGAAGTGCTGTGCTCCTCATGTACCAGCCAATCAGAAGTGCTGTGCTCCACATGTACCAGCCAATCAGAAGTGCTGTGCTCCTCATGTACCAGCCATTGTTAACCAATCAGAAGTGCTGTGCTCCACATGTACCAGCCATTGTTAACCAATCAGAAGTGCTGTGCTCCACATGTACCAGCCAATCAGAAGTGCTGTGCTCCTCATGTACCAGCCATTGCTAACCAATCAGAAGTGCTGTGCTCCACATGTACCAGCCATTGTTAACCAATCAGAAGTGCTGTGCTCCACATGTACCAGCCATTGTTAACCAATCAGAAGTGCTGTGCTCCACATGTACCAGCCATTGCTAACCAATCAGAAGTGCTGTGCTCCACATGTATCAGCCAATCAGAAGTGCTGTGCTCCTCATGTACCAGCCAATCAGAAGTGCTGTGCTCCACATGTACCAGCCAATCAGAAGTGCTGTGCTCCACATGTACCAGTCAATCAGAAGTGCTGTGCTCCTCATGTACCAGCCAATCAGAAGTGCTGTGCTCCACATGTACCAGCCAATCAGAAGTGCTGTGCTCCTCATGTACCAGCCATTGTTAACCAATCAGAAGTGCTGTGCTCCACATGTACCAGCCATTGTTAACCAATCAGAAGTGCTGTGCTCCACATGTACCAGCCAATCAGAAGTGCTGTGCTCCACATGTACCAGCCATTGTTAACCAATCAGAAGTGCTGTGCTCCACATGTACCAGCCATTGCTAACCAATCAGAAGTGCTGTGCTCCACATGTACCGGCCATTGTTAACCAATCAGAAGTGGCCCCTGATAGAAGGTGATAGACAGATTGATCCAATCACCTGCCAAGTCTCTTTGAAGGTGCCTGCCCTTTCCAAATGGCTGCCAATGGAGCTTCAGATGGTTTCTGAGTCAGGTTAGTGACGCTCCATCACGTGTTTCTATCACAGGGAGAATCTTAAACTGAAGCTTGACTTTAAAGCAACGGAAGTTTCATGTAAGTTTAGTTCTTTCACTCGTAGCTCGGGCTGCGGGGTGCTAGAGGCGGGAGCACGTTGATGCGACCTTCCTAGCCGGAGATATGGCCGCATTTTACAATAAACTTCCGTTGGGTCGCTTAAAAACAAATATCGCAAATCGAATCGCAATATCTGTCAGAAAAATCGCAATTTAATTATTTCCCCAAATCGTGCGGCCCTGGCAGACACCCAGATATTATTCTAGGAGAGGGGCATGCAGAATACTTTGCTGCATGTCACACACTGAGACACACAATACAACTAAATCACTACATGTGACATTAAATATTGTGCTAGTAGTTAGTCATCTATGAACACACACACATTACATATTCATTTGGACCTGTTTGATGTGTTATACTAGATTGGGTTATTGCAACTATGACTGTCCTTGAGTACTATTCAAATATTGCATCAGTATGTACTTTGAAGCTGTTGTTAAAGGCCAATAAAGCCTTTCAATTGTAAATATTAGAGGATATTGAGAATAGAGGACAAGTGGAGAGGAGAAGAGAAGGAGTGAGGAGAGAAAGAAAAGGACAAGTGAAGGGAATATGAATTAAAAAAATATGAAAAAGTGAACATAAAACTAACACTGGTACTTTATATTTCCACCAGAAGTAAAGTTTTACCGGTAACTGAAAGTATCTTAGTAACAGCAAGAAATCTGTAAAGTTATCAAAAGAAAACTGCAATGTTTCACTGAAAAAGTGTTAAAAATCACAAACTGCCAATAAGGAAACCCCATTCCTTACAAAGTACTTCATATTCTACCAGATGTAAAGTTTTACAAACATCAAAATGTAACTGAAAGTCTCTTAGTAACAAAAAACAGTAAAATATTATTTCCCCAAATCGTGCAGCTGTAAAGACAATGTTGTGAGACGTGCAAGTAAATACAAATAAAATAGAAATAGTGCAAGCAGAGTCTATGTCTAGTGTTGCACGGTGTACCGATACTTGAAAGATACCCTGCCGTTAAAAACGTTACGATTCCTCCGTTTCATTAGTATCGGTACTTTAAGAATGACGGGGGAAAGTACTCCGGTGAGAAAGCGCTGTGTGTGTTCAGCGCCCTGCTCCCACTCCCTGCCTGCAGCGTGCCTGCATCCCGCCCCTCTCGTGCACGCGCTAGCTGCCAGAGCATGTGAGAAAGCGAGAAGCATGGCTGCACGTGGGAGTGCAACTGCCGCTGCGCCTCGGCTTGTTGACAGAAAAGACGCCAGAAGCGAAATGTGGAAGTATTTGAGCGATATCTCTGACAGTGAGGGCGAGCCTCCGGACACCACGAGGCCTGTCTGTGAGATTAATTGTATTTAATACGAATTCTTGCCATTTTTTTAATTTATTGTTCTCATGGTTTCAAAGCTGGTTCTGGTTCTGGTGTGAAATAAAGCACAATAATTACATTTAAGACTGTTTCCCTTTTTTTAAGAAAAGTATCGAAAAAGAATCGGAATCGCAATTCTTGACTTGGTATCGAAACCAAAATGTTGGTGTCATGACAACACTAAGTTGTACACGTAGCTGGAATATGATTATAGATAAATAAACGGCTAGATGCAAACAGATGAATGTTATGGATGTTCTTCACAGAGCTCAGTCAAAGTCGTATGGCCTGTGGAATGAAACTGTCTCTGAGTGGACTTCCAAGAACCATGAAACTAGTGTACCTGCTGAACACGTAAGCATTTAAAAGTTTCTCACAGAGCTGATTTCAGCAATCATCCAGGATCCAAGGAAAGAAACGCCACCAGCGCGTTGAAGAACTCACAGTCCCTGCAGAGGCAAACCACACTCACTGCATTGGGTTGGTTTGAGTTTAAAAAAGACTGACGAGAAAGTTTAAAATCACGAGCTGTACTCCCGTCTCAAAGTGTCACAGTAATCCTCTCGGCTCTGCGCGAGAACCAGAAGTCACTTTGCTCGACTTGGATGTTCTATTTTGTCCCTCCTTGGCCTCCATAGTTCCTTTCCTTGTCTTCATCTCCTTCCTGTTGCCAAGTAGGCCAGAAGTGATCTATAAATAGCCTCTCTCTCTCTCTCTCTCTCTCTCTCTCTCTCTCTCCTGAGACACAGCCTGTGCCAGAGAGAAATGAGTAACCTGAGCACCATGTACCTTTCTGACAGACACACACACACACACACACACACACACACACACACACACACACACACACACACACACACACGCTTATACAATGGACAAAGGCACGGGCGGTTCAAATGAGTGCAGCAGCTGTGGTTGGAGGATAAGAAGGAAGCAAGGAGGTGGGAGAAGTATTCAGATGCTTCACTTTGAGGAAAGGTACCAATACATTAATGTAAAATACTCAAGTGGGTAGCTCCTGCTCCTCGTTCTTTCTCTTTCTCCCGGTCACTTTACGTTGTCCCTTCCCCCCTAGATTATGAGGGGACGTGACACATGGAAGTCCAAGCATTCAAAATCGTACTAAAGTTAAAGTACTAAAATGTACGTATAGTATAACAAGTGAAAGTACTCATTGTACAGAAACATTTTCTCTTTATGTGTATATAATTATATGTGACATTTCTAGATAATATTGTTGCGTCAAGTAGCATTTTACTTTGTGTAAAATATTGAAATAATTGGACTCTTTTGTGGCGTAAAGTAGTCCATTCGTAACGTTTGTACAGGTGCATGTTGGTACAAGGAGCTGCAGCTGTTAGATAGATGTAGTGGAGTAGAAGTATAAAACTAATCTTAAACTAATAGTCCTTTTTCCTAATGGTACCCTCTCGGTCTTACTTTATAGAGTCCAATTACCGGTCCCCCCGGGGCCTCCCTGAGGGTCTTATCTTAATTCATCTGATGACAAAGGCCTTTAGTGTTTTAATTTCAAAGAGCAAAGGTTAGCAGTTCTGAAGACGCCATCGCTCGGAGGTAAAGGCTGCAGGGCGGCTGGTCCACTGAACTATCAGGGTTAGAAGGGGATGAATCACCTACAGCTCTGCGTCACGCCGAGGGAAAGGCAGCATGCTAAACCAAATGCATGAATATATATATACTGTATCCAGCATCACATAACGCACCTCACCATGTCAAAGTGCTGAAATAAGGTGAAACATGACAAACTCAAAGAACAGAACATATCCAGTGAGGAGACGGGACATGGTTTGGTTTGTGTTTTTGCACTTTGTGAAGTAACAGCATCTTAATGCGAGTAAGGATGTGATGATACAGTCAGGAGGGCCAGGTATATTAAGCACAACCGTATAAGGGTTGAATGAAAGCAGGACTGATGCTCACAGGATCGATGAACACGAATCGGCTGCAAACAGGGACACATACGGGATCCGGGAAAAGATCGTCCCACTCTTGACCTGACTATCAACATCGGCCCCTCTGCTGTCTCCCCGACTCAGACTGCAAGGACTCTGGGTGTGACCCTAGATAACAACCTGTCCTTCACTGCAAACATCGCTGCTACAACCCGCTGCTGCAGATACACGCTCTCCAACATCAGGAGGATGCGTCCCCAGCTGACCCAGAAAGCCACGCAGGTTCTGGTCCAGGCTCTCGTCACCTCACGCCTAGACTACTGCAACTCCCTCCTGGCTGCTCTACCTGCATGTGCCATCCGACCTCTGCAGCTCATCCAGAATGCAGCGGCTCGTCTGGTCTTCAACCTTCCTACATGCTCCCACACCACGCCGCTCCTCCGCTCCCTCCACTGGCTTCCGGTAACTGCTAGAATCCACTTCAAGACACTGGTACTTGCGTACCATGCTGCGAATGGATCTGGCCCTTCCTACATCCAGGACATGGTTAAACCGTACACCCCAGCACGTGCACTCCGCTCTGCATCAACCAAACAGCTCGCTGCACCCTCGCTGCGAAGGAGACCCAAGTTCCCATCAGCAGAAACACGTGGGTTTGCTATCCTGGCTCCAAGATGGTGGAATGAGCTCCCATTGACATCAGGACAGCAGAAAGCTTACACACCTTCCGGCGCAGACTGAAAACTCATCTCTTTCGACTCCACTTCGAGCAATAGAATGACTAACAGAGCACTTATATACTAATAAAGGACTGGCTCCTCTAAAGCCAGTTGAGTAGCACTTGAAATGCTTGGCTCTATGAAACCTGATGGACTTTATGATTCTGTTTTCTTCAAGGTTGTATCTTCTTGGTCGAACGCACTTATTGTAAGTCGCTTTGGATAAAAGCCTCAGCTAAATGTAATGAAATGTAATGTAATGTAAGACCCCACTCATGATGCTGCTAAAGAAGCTAATGTTGGTGCTTCTTCAATATTCAACTTGTTAATACCAAAGCACTCAATCTGATCAAAATGGCTGAACGGACTAGGGTGCAACATTCAAACTGCTAAAAGCACAATATTTGTAAATCAAAAGTATTCAGGAGCTGCAGAACACAGTATTCTCGGGTTGATTAAAACGCCTTGCTTCGTACAGATCCTCTTTAAACAAAGATGGTGAAATCATGATTTTCACATATTCCTCAGTGTTAATAAAAACGATGAATCCTTGCAATACTTCAAAACATATTGTGTTTGCAATATCGGTCAAAATAATCACAGTAACTTTGTGTGCAGATAGCACACTCAAAAGGATCTTGTTCTCTGCCCACATCCATGCACGAAGTGACACATGTCCGCTTGAAGGAGAAACCCTCTCGCTATCTGTCCCTTTCGACTCACGACAGATAAGACTGAGCTGCTGAGTCGCTGGGCGCTCCGTGAAGAAGACCGCCTGCTTATCTGCGCTCACTTCTAGCGTCTGGCTGCGGAGAGAAGAAGCCCAGTGTCTCAGTCAGCTCTGGTTTACCTCCATCACCCACTCATTTGTCATTCCTGAGGAACACTGGGAACACTGGGAACGCTGGGAACGCCTGTAGAGCCGGAACAATCAGGTCTTTTAGAGAAAAAGTGCTGAGTCTGCCCTTTTCTGTCTCCGTTCCCATCCTCTCCTCTCGCCGTCTCGGCATATCGGGCTCTCCGCTGGGTGTAATTGTACCGCTGTGTCCTTCCTCCTCCGCTAACATCTCATCCTGGTGATGGGAAGATTACAATCCAGGAGCTGGGAGGAGGTGATTCCCCTTGTCTGTGATCTCTTGTGTGCGACTGGACCACGCACACCGGTAGTTATACATGTGTCAAGAGAGCGCAGGGGATAAAGGACCGGCAATTTGCACACAATTAGATTCAGGCACAGCTTCGGACAGAATTGTGGTGGGTAATTATGGGCAGTAACTATCTCTGTCAGTAGGAGTGTGTACAAAGTCATTTCGCAACACATTTAGAAGTAGGAACCCCAGAGCGTTGTGTTAGGGCTGCTCAATTAATCGTATTTTAATCGCGATTACGATTATGGCTTGCAACGATTACGAAAACAACGTAATCGAAATAAAACGATTTTTTTTTTTTTTTTTTCCTCCAGTTGAATCATAATTAAAGTTCAGGGTAATCAACTGTTAAAAACATACTGTTCAAAAAAACCTTCTCCAATAAATGGATGTTTTCAAAGTCAATGAATAATCACATTTAATAATCGCAATTACAATTATCAAACAATTTTATTTATAGAGCACATTTATAAACGATTTTTGGTCGAGCCAAAGTGCTGCACATATAATAAAAATAGCCTACAGTAATTAATTATTATTATTGACCCAAATAATCGAGATTATGATTTTTGCCATAATCGAGCAGCCCTACGTTGTAAGCTATCATCATGTGGATTCTTTCCCGTTAAAGCATCAGTCCAGTCTTTTAGAACAGACACAAAGGAGGAGGGACAACAAGTGCCTGTGCAAGATTTTTAGGAGGAAATGAAAGTCATCTGAGTGGGTCAGAGCAAAACACTTCTTCCACAGTTCAGTTTAAATGTGTCCTAAAAATAGACTTCACTTTAGTTTGAAGAGAGCTTTTGTTGAATGTTTATCCTGCTCGAGATTCAGTGTCTTCCAAATGGACATATGAGCAGGACAAATACAAAACAGGAAAGAAATCAGCATCCAGACGTTGTGAAATCTACCCAATATATAAATAGAGTATTTAAAAAAATACTAGATTAAGTTAGAAAACACAATATAAACCAACTGACTTCATTCAATTGCACTTTACAATAAGACGACCCTTAAACAGGATTCATTAAGGGTTAACAATTAGGTTGTAAACACTTTATTAATCCTTAAGAACCATTTATAAACCAGTTCTATACGTCAACACAGGCTCACTATTTGGCAAGATGACTAAGCCTTGTATTGGCTACTTAGCGAGAATCAACTCGGTGAGCAACAGATGCCAAGGATGCTGGCTGATGAAGGAGACGAGGTAAGCTAGGTAGCCAATATAAGGCTTAGCAGTACAGATACATGTGGGCTCACTATTTGGCAAGCAACCGGTCCCAGTTGCCCTGTTCATCATGAAAGCTTATTAATGATTTATAAAGTGTTCGCAACCTAATTAATTAATTACAAACTATCTTATTGTAAAGTGCTACCTGTATTTCCAAGAGTAGCTGTTTACCATGAATGTATTTAACATGCCAAAAGATGTACACAAAGGTAATACATTGTGTTGTTTTTCTACCCAATGCTGCCATTTTGGATCCTGCAAAAGAGTATTTCCTAAAGACTAGATAAACAATATCCGCCAAATGGACTCGTTGAACTGAAAGCTGGTCCCGGGAGCGTTGTCCAAAACGTCGGCCTTGTTTACCGTACGCGTTCCAACGCATGGGAGATATGGACCGAAACAATTGTCTCAAGGTAAAATCAGCATTTGGATATCGTGTGCATCTTCCCCATGGCTCTCACACA
Source organism: Pseudochaenichthys georgianus (assembly GCF_902827115.2). Lineage (NCBI taxonomy): Eukaryota > Metazoa > Chordata > Actinopteri > Perciformes > Channichthyidae > Pseudochaenichthys > Pseudochaenichthys georgianus. The sequence continues at coordinate 8,573 of NW_027263328.1, forward strand.
AGAGTACTTTAAAGAGGCTGGATAAAACAGAACATTACTCGCCGATACCCACGAGCGTTTGTCCAGAAGTTTAGCCATGCTTTCCATACGTGTATTCCACATTGACTTCTTAACCCGTGTGTTATGTTCACATCTCGCACCCTTTGGTAACGTCCGGGACATGTTTCAGGGTTCAAATACAGAACTAAATTCAACACAATTCCGTATATATACTGTCTTTAACAATATCAATTAAATATATGATTATTTTTTGAAAATACTCAAATGTAACAATGGACGTGTCCATCGTAATGTATGTTAAAAAAAAAACCGCTGTAATAAAAACTAGGTTTACATTGTGCTCATGCTTTTCTAGGACAAATGTAAATGAAACAATTCCTCGCCCAAACCCCAGCTAACTCAGCATCCATCACATCTGGATGACTTGCTGTCTGCATCGTCGAGAGGAAGAGAGGAGTGGTGTGGCTCCAAGTATCACATTGCCTCTCTGAGTCTTCAAATCCCATTACCTTGTGATAGATGATACCCGATATCTCCTTCCCTTCAACAACAACAACCATTCACCGCCGCCGATATATCGATCGGCCCTGGTTGAGTTCATAAGTGGCTATCAACAATGAAACGTTAGCTACACACAGCCGTAATGATTTGGGTTACAGCGCTGCACCCAGGAAGACTCGGAGACAGCTCACTCAGAGCAGAGGGAAGACTTCCTGCACTCAGACGATAAGGACTTTCAATGTTTCCCTGGCCTGAAGAGTCTGCAGTGTGTATGCAGTAAATATTCTGTACATCACTCAATCAGTTGGAATCACTCATTAGATTACAGTTTGATCAAATATATCTTTTTCACTTCACTTTTTCAAACAAGATAGAGATATTTAGATATCACAATTATCCCATCGATGGAAATACAACGCGATCAACTTGTCAAACATCCAGACATTTTATTCAAGTAGTTTTGAATAAACGTATATAATATTATATTGATACAACAGCATGCCGATCTCAGCCCACCTTAAAGCGAACTACCAGAACAACATCTGCATTTTGTATTTCCTTACATGGAAACATGCTTTTATTGGCTGCGATAAAGTCGGTTTCATATCAGAAACTTCTGCAGACTTTGTGGCTTCTCCTCCCTCTCTGTTTCTCTGCTTTGATTTACTGAAAGGTTCCTCTTGAAATGTGTACGGAACTGAAACTAGATGGAAACACACGGAGGCCTCTTCAACCAAACAGCTGTCTGACAGGCAGCATCGCCATGGAGCCGGCCAATCAGGGACCAGAGATATGGTTGTCTGGGGCAACCAAAGAACCGGAGAGAGATAGTGGATAGGAGAGGGATGGATACAGACAATGTGATGGCCGAGCGTGCGTGCGTGCACACACACACACACACACACACACACACACACACACACACACACACACACACTGAGCAAATAAGCCAATGGAACAACACTCAGTGAGTCAGTGCCTGCATGATCCATTAGTAACTCTCAACACACACACAGAAAAAAACTTGCTGACCCACAACGACAACAACTCAGAGACCTCTGTCTGCAAAACACACCGATACGGCTACAGAAGAAGAAGTCCTTTATACTATTGTTATCGCCAGAGAGGGCAGAAGTACACACATCCGTTACTCAAGTAGAAGTACAGATACTCGTGTTTTAAAAATACTCTGGTGAAAGTGGAAGTACTGACTAAACTTCTTTACTCAAGTAAAAGTAACGAGGCTTTGAAGTGTACTTCAGTAAAAAGTACCCATAGCTAGCAGCTGCTTTAAAGAGTACCTGACCTCCCTTTATATTAAAAGAACAATAATGTCATTGTTAGCTAATGAATGTTTCCACGGCAACATGACAACGTGTCCATCGGTCCCTCTTCTTTAGAGAAGACCAGGAAAAAGGCGTCCAGTGGCTTGATGGAAAACAAGGGAAGGAAGCGACTCCATATGTGTTGGTCAGACGAGACAGACACACATCAGGAAGTTCCCCACGGGCTCCAGTCACTCGTCATTGTTTTGTTTTTACAGTTTGGAGACAGAACTGTATCGAAGACCGGGACGACTAATCAATAACTAATGCTGAATGATGAAGAGGCGTGGAGTGGGGCAGTCAATAATTAAGTGGATCTCACGTCTCCGTCCCAATTATTACAGGATTAAAGGTGAGAGGGTCGAGAACGCTAAGGTGTCCGAGGTAAGCATCCTCTTACCGAGTCCTGACGTCAAAACACAGATATCGTTAGCATCCTTTTTTGGTTTAACTTGACTTATTATCTAAGATCATCGAGTTACTTTAAATGCTGCCATTTAAAACAGACAGTTAGGTGACCGGAGAGATGGAGGAGTATATCTTCATGTGTCTGCATGCAGAGGTTAAAATACATTACACCTGAACTTCAGCAGGAGAGGACTCTTTAAAGTAGAGACACTATATACTGATATACACCTGAACATCAGCAGGAGAGGACTCTTTAAAGTAGAGACACTACATACTGATATACACCTGAACATCAGCAGGAGAGGACTCTTTAAAGTAGAGACACTACATACTGATATACACCTGAACATCAGCAGGAGAGGACTCTTTAAAGTAGAGACACTACATACTGATATACACCTGAACATCAGCAGGAGAGGACTCTTTAAAGTAGAGACACTACATACTGATATACACCTGAACATCAGCAGGAGAGGACTCTTTAAAGTAGAGACACTACATACTGATATACACCTGAACATCAGCAGGAGAGGACTCTTTAAAGTAGAGACACTATATACTGATATACACCTGAGCATCAGCAGGAGAGGACTCTTTAAAGTAGAGACACTACGTACTGATATACACCTGAGCATCAGCAGGAGAGGACTCTTTAAAGTAGAGACTCTACATACTGATATACACCTGAACATCAGCAGGAGAGGACTCTTTAAAGTAGAGACACCACATACTGATATACACCTGAACATCAGCAGGAGAGGACTCTTTAAAGTAGAGACACTACATACTGATATACACCTGAACATCAGCAGGAGAGGACTCTTTAAAGTAGAGACACTATATACTGATATACACCTGAGCATCAGCAGGAGAGGACTCTTTAAAGTAGAGACTCTACATACTGATATACACCTGAACATCAGCAGGAGAGGACTCTTTAAAGTAGAGACACTACATACTGATATACACCTGAACATCAGCAGGAGAGGACTCTTTAAAGTAGAGACTCTACATACTGATATACACCTGAACATCAGCAGGAGAGGACTCTTTAAAGTAGAGACACTACATACTGATATACACCTGAACATCAGCAGGAGAGGACTCTTTAAAGTAGAGACTCTACATACTGATATACACCTGAACACCAGCAGGAGAGAACTCTTTAAAGTTAACAAGTATTACTCAAACATGTGTACATACTGAACGGTCCAACTTAAAGGTTAGCAAACCTTAAACATGAGCTTTAAAAACACAACTTTCTTCCAGAGTTATTTCTTCTAGCTGTGTTTACCCTCCGTCTGAAACACTTTGTTTGAGCACCTTTCCCGTCTGTAAAACTCTGCTTTGATTGGCTTGCAAGAAAATACGGCAAGCTTTGCAAATGTAGCTTTCAAAACCCGGGTGGAGACACAGAGACGGGATGTGACAGAAGAAGGGCAGCCAAATAGGAATGGCTTGATTTCTAAACCCAAAACACGACGGGCTTAACTTGTTTCCCCCTGTGTGTGGGTTTGTGGGCACTCCAGATACTTAAATACACAGTATGTGCACACGGACTACAACATGTCCCATTTAAAATAAATCCAATGACCTTAACTGAGGTCACTGTCCTCTGCTCTACTTTCAGCATCGAACACACTTCTCCGAACGGCCCGGCGAAGAGCTCCTCAATACAAATATTGATGATTAATCACAAATACATATATACTGATTGTTGCAGCATACCCTCGAGGTAGCACTGCTCACTGCGGGGGGAATTTGCATATGAAAGGTACGGCCAGACATTCCTGCGTGCCCCGAGTCTAAATATAACGCCCGGCCTGAATAATGTAGATGGCGTGGTGCGGGCGGTCAATAATTAAGTGGCTCTCACATATAGGCGCTCATTTACAGGGCGAAAGGTGAGTGTGCCAGCACGGCTCAGGAGTCACAGGTACGGCTCAGCAGCATCCTCTTACTGAGGCGGAGCGGCACACACAGGTAAAGCAGATCCTGTTTGCCATGTCCTAAGGGAGGCGTGTGGCGCAGTGGATTAGTGCGTTGGTGTTCGGATCAGGTTTAAACCCCACTGCAATCAGCATGTCGTTGTGTCCCTGGGCGAGACGCTTCACCCCAAATTGCAATTGACATTGTAAGTCTTTGGATAAAAGCGTCGAACAAGTGATGTGGTTTATTATCTTTTTGATTTTTTGATATACTTTATTAATCCCCGTGGGGAAACTGTTTCTCTGCATTCGACCCATCCTAGTGTTCGGAGCAGTGGGCTGCCATTTTGAACAGCGCCCGGGGAGCAGTGTGGGGAACTGCCTTGCTCAGGGACACCTCGGTAGCACTTGGTCTTGCCGGGACTTGAACTGGTGACCTTCCAGTTGCCAAGCCAAGTCCCAATGGACTTCGCCACCACCGCCCCCATCTTATCGGAACACAGCTTTATTCCATATCTAGCCTTCATATTGACGCTTGCATTACAGTTATGAAAACATGGGGACGCATGTTGAAATGATTTCTAAAAATAAATTGAATGACTTGTATCTTCACTGGGGCTGCTCTGCTTTGTCAGAATGCAACACGTGTAAGCAAGCTTTTTCTCGAATAATAATAATAATAATCCTTATATTTATTAAAGCGCTTTATCAAAGACTCTCAAAGCGCTTTACAAATACATATACATCTCATACATGTAATGGTGAATGAATATCATGTTAAAATGGTCCTGGACCGAATCGTTGAAAGGTATTCCAAATAATCACCCAAGTATGCTTCAACTCGTCAGATGACTCGACTGGAATCACTTTGCCTTTCATCCAAACATGCTTTACAATCCACAAGGTCCTTACACGCGTATACTATGACGCCGGTATTCATGCGGAGGGCTTGAATAGAGGATCGAGGGATCTACATTGTGTATTTCTGTTCTTTCTGACATGCTAAGTCCCGGAAGGATTTGGAGTAAGTATGAAAGGATTGGGAAATATGTCGACATGTTCTCTAAAAATACATTGGATGACTTATACCTTCACTGAGGCTGCTCTACTTGTCAACATGCACCAGGTCTAAGCAAGCGTTCTGTCATGTAAATATCATGTATCATACTGGCATCCCTTTGCTTCAGGAAATACATACTGTTATTACATTGCAGATGCACATATCCTTTATTTAAAACATGGTTTAGCCAATCTTAAATAAAGATAAGGTGCCTATACTTGTACTATAAGCATGACCAAAGGAAACTACATCTAAAAATAGATCCACATTGTGTAATTATGTTATTTCTTGAAGGATACTTCCTAGTATGAGTCAGTGTGAAGCGTTTGGGAAATACGTAGACATGTTTTCTTAAAATAAACCAAATGACTCGTCGCCTAGCTCCCCGAGGCTCTCCTCCTCGGCAACAGGTCCAAGCTACTTTCTGTGTTTGCTTTTCCACACTCGTGCACAACAGCTCTGAGTTTTTATGTAACTCCATGCAACATCTAAAAAAAGATCAAGTCGTGAGCTGTTTTTTTGCATCTTTCAGTATGTGCAAGCCCTTCAGTCAGTGTTGTCCTGCATTCGCCCACATGGCAGAGCATAAAAGAGACAACAACACCACTGAGGCTTCCCCCGGAACATCAGCAGGCTCAAAACAAACCCGACAACACTCCGCCATTGAATGACCCAGCCAGCAGGTCAGCGTCAGATCGCACACAATCCAATATTCATCCACACAGAGAGAGAGAAAAACAAAGTGGTACCTTGCTCCTGATCTGCCCGGATGTGGACACTTTCCGGATGAGTTTCTGGGGGCCTTCCTGCTCTGCGTCGCTGTCAGAGGACTCCTCGGCAGCCCCGGATCCGGCGACAACCCCCACCACATGGGCATGGATCCCCGCCGCGGACACCGGCCCTTTCTCCGGTTCCTGTTGCGGGGAAAGAGAGCACCAATCCGGGTTAGCTTTGGCTCGATCCGCCGCTCCCTTCCTCTCCAGGAGGCGAAAAGGCTGCAGGGAAGAAGCGTCTCTCCTCGCTGTCATCGCTCCCTGAAACAGTGTGTTGTGCAGAGTGTGTGGGCTGGGATAGGGGATGTTGTAGCATGGCACAGTGGGGATGGGCTCCACAGAAACAGAACCCCCCCCCCAAAGTCCCTGCTGCTTAGCTCCAGCCTCTGCACGGCCACTGTGAGAAGAGAGACCGCCTCATGCACTCCGATAACCGGGGGACATGTCCGTGCCATGGCAGACCCTAGCGGCGGCTTTACGCACACACCGAGCAATGGCATACAAAAAACATATATATATTCTAACTCCTTTTTTTTTAGCACTTAAATTAGTTAATTTTTATTGCGTAATAATAACAATATCAATAGCAGTAATTTAGACTTAGAAAAACACTTTCTAAATGTTATTTAATAATGATATATTTATGTAATTTCCATTGGGTTAAAATAATAATGAATATCAATAATAATAATATATTTGACTTAGAAAAACACTTTATAAACTTACTTAAATGGTTATTATTACTATTATTTAATTTCCATTGGGTTATTATAATAGTGGTAAATACAAATAATAATAATTCAGACTTAGAAAAGCACTTACATTATATACATTTAACGTAATTCTTATTATTTGTATTATGATGTCATTTCCATTGGGTGATAATAATAATAATAATAATAATAATAAATACTATACTACTAAGCACTTTGGGATTACTTTTAGTAATGAAAGGTGCTTTACAAATATAGTTTATTATTAAAAATGTATTATTAGCCTACTACTACTACTACTACTACAACTATTACTACTACTAATAATAGTACATTTAATTTAAACAGTGCTTTTCTAAGTATCCTCTAACTATAGTCTTAGTCATGTTAAATATTTAAATTCAATGTTTGAAGGTTTTATTGTGTAGTTGTGGCAATGAAAGTCCCAGACTCCACACATATATATACGATATTCTGTACACACTGTGAAGACCACTGAGACAAATGTAACATGTGTGATATTGGGCTATATAAATAAACTTGATTGATTGAGACAGTGCAGCAGCATACAATACATAAAAGAGAACCATAATGCAAGTAACCGATAAAGCCCATGCATGTTTCATTAGCCTTCTCCTTATTATCTGCCTGAGAATGAAATAGTTTGATTTGTTTCACCAGGAATAAATCCAGTGTCCAACCGGATCTGATCGCAGTCTAACTGTCGGGGAGTCACTGAGATCCAGCATTCATTTGACGTAACAGTTTAAATGAGTTTCCATGCAATGGGCAAAGCGATATGATTTGGATTCCACACGGAAATGGGCAGAGAAGCCTCAGATCATCTGAAACATGAAATATCCTCTCGATGCAGAGAAGATGAGAGAAGAGGAAATGCCCCTGCCCATTCATCTGAAACTCTCAACCACGAAGAAACCTATCTATAAAATCCAATTAATCGACATTCTTATACATTTACAGTCACTTAAATGCAGTCTAGTTTATCATTGTCAATGATTGTGTCTTTGTTTTTACGGAGAAAGACAGAACAACGCGCTTCACGAGCACACACAGACTATTAAACAGGAGCAAACACGTCCAAAGTGAGCACACATGTCCGAGCACACTCCTATGAACACACGAGGGCATTATAAGCCGAACCTGATGGATTTCTGTGGAGAAACTGAGCAGACTCGTAGTGGAATTTGGAGAAAAAGTCTCCAGTTTTACGCACCAGTTCCTCCCACGCAGGGCTGCGGGTGTAATGGTGGACATCCTCCATAGTGTGTCCTCTCCAAAATGAATCCGGGAAAGGGTGAGGGATTCTCAGCCTGCCTCCCTGCCTGCACACCGCTCATATGAACACTCAATACACGGGATTACTTCTCCTTGTAGTCCCTCAGTCACTCCACTCTCTCTCTCCTCCCGTTTCCTATCCGAGCCTATCAACTGCACGTGATAAATGTCTCACACACACACACACACACGCACACACACACACACGCACGCACGCACACACACACACACACACACACACACACACACACACACACACACACACACACACACACACACACACACACACACACACACACGCACACAACTCCGATGTGTAAAAGTGAAAGCAGACTTCAGTGACTTATTTTTACGTTTTATTCATGAACATCTGGGTTTCCATATTTCAGATTACATATTTGTTAAATACACACTTCTTATTCATAATATGTTTTTGTATAGTGCTATTTGTTTTAGTTCATGGTAGAAATGTTTAAAAAGTGGTTTGGAGCCGTATTCTTTTTATGAATATGAGATTTCCCTAAAAATGAAATGAACTACAATCAAACCAAAATCTGCGTCTACTTTCATCTTTGAAGTATGTATGATGTCTTGAACCTGGAGCTGTCTTCAGTGATTCATATTATGTGAGGGTGCAATTTAAATTACCGATTACTTTTCCTAATCCTATTTATGTGATCAGTGATTTCCCCAATGTCCTCAATTTCCCCCAAATGTATAAAGTCATATGATTTAGATACGATACTCTTTTCTTCACTGAACACTTCCCCAGAACTCAAAAGTCAATACACTTGTTTTTGTAATATGTTGTTCGTAAATGTGCTCAATCCATTCATTTACTTGATTATGGCCTTTTTGTATGGGTGGAGCATGAAGGAAGACGATACACTATATATAATGTCATGAGTTTTCCTGTTACAAATAGTTCAGGGCTTCATTGTATTTTATGTGCTGAGAAAAAGAAGGTTGCTTATGTATTTGTACAACTGAGATAAGATATATTGCTTTTATACGATTTGTACTATTCGCAGGCCTACTAAATCATACTGATGCATTTACAGAAGGGTGTGTGACGGGCAGAAAGAGGCAGGTGTTTTCCCATAATAATATAAAACAAAAATGTAAATCCAGAAATCTATTCTTCTTGGAGGCGGAACCATTATGGGATATGATAGCCTTTAAGGTTGTAAAATAAGAAATGGTGCATATTTCAGTGTTAAATTGATCAAATACATTGAAATACATTAACCCAAAGTGTTCGGATTGTGATCAAAACTATATTTAAGAGATTGAACCTATACCATTCTGTGTCAATATCATTTCTACACGTATAGGTGGTGAGCCACTGACACAGACAGGAAGCTTAGGTTAGAAAAAAGAAATCAAATATATGAAGAACATGAATTCATATATGTTTCATTCCCCATGGCAGAACATCACAGCATGATTTATATCGGCACAACGATGTTGTAAACACTACAAGTGGCGGTATGCACTAAAGCGGTTTGCAATCCGCCAACAACCGAGAGAAGAAGAAGAAGTAAACACTGCACCGGAACACTAAACACGTGAAACCACTCCGGAAGACTTTAGTGGCGGACCCTTTTGTCCCTCCCTTATTATCTTCCGCCTCCCACATGATGGCCTGTCAGATGTTATGAAATGGGGAAAAGGCCGGTCAGGACGTAGCTTGACAGGAAGCTAGTGGACTTTATATATTGTTGTATGTTATATATGGCATTAGCATAGCTTCACTATGCACTCCCAGATCGTCTGCAGCGGCTCTGCTGTGGTCGCTGCCCGCAGAATGCGAAGGATCCTGGGCTCAGTTCTGGGGAGAGAGGGCTGGAGGAATCATGAGGTCAGGCTGATCAACACTAACTCAGGTAAAGTCATTCAAACTACACGTAACACAAGTCAAATAGGCTTTCATTTAGAAACAGCTGGTCTCTAGCTGCATGTCCTCAGCTGCTATGCTACTAACTGTCCTCCATTTGCTTCCGTCAGTCTTTAGTTGCTCTTCTTTTGACGCAATGAGACTGGTTGCTAGCTCATGAAATAATGTTATTATTACTAGCTAGTTAAATACGGTTTCCAATTAATATTAGGTATGATTTGACCTGGAACTAGCAGCATTTACTAGCTAGTAGGTGAAAGGTTAAAGCCATTCAAACACCACGAGTGTCTTTTATAGTTTGCTTCAAACTGCTTGGTTTAATACATTAGAAACAGCTAGTCTGTAGCTTCATGTTCTCCGTTGCTAGGCTACTAACTTACTGTAGTAATTAGCTGCTATCAATCAATAGCTACTTTTCTTTTGACGCAATGAGACTGGTTGCTAGCTCATGAAATAACGTTATTACTACTAGCTAGTTAAGTACAGTTTCCAGTTAGCATTAGGTGTGATTTGACCTGGAACTAGCAGCATTTACTAGCTAGTAGGTGAAAGGTTAAAGCCATTCAAACACCACGAGTGTCTTTTATAATTTGCTTCAAACGGCTTGGTTTAATACATTAGAAACAGCTAGTCTGTAGCTTCATGCTCTCCGTTGCTAGGCTACTAATTGACAACACTAATTCGCGGCTTTCAATCAATAGCTACTATTCTTTGGACACAAGGGAACTGTGTACACAAAAGCTCACTGACTAAAGTGTTTCTAACTCGAGAGCGTTCTGTAACTAGCATGAAACTAGCAGCAGCTACTGGGTGAAGGTTAAAGCCGTTAAACACCATGCGTGTGTGTTATAATCATAGGTGCCATTATCCATGCGTAACATGTACTTGTTTTACTTTAATACTCGTATATAGCTACTTGGTTTAATTTGTATTTGGTGTCTTTTTTCACCTTTTTATTTCTTGCTCAATGCATTTTTTTTAAATCTTGAGCTGCTGTAACAAGATCGTTTCCCCAGTTCGGGATACAACATTTTTTATCGATCTCATCTTTCTTACTTACTTACTTACTTACTTACTTACTCACTCACTTACTTACTTACTTACTTACTCACTCACTTACTTACTTACTTACTTACTTACGTACTTACTTACTTACTTACTCACTCACTTACTTACGTACTTACTTACTTACTTACTTACGTACTTACTTACTTACTTACTTACTTACTTACTCACTCACTCACTCACTTACTTACTTACTTACTTACTTACTCACTCACTCACTCACTCACTTACTTACTTACTTACTTACTTACTTACTCACTCACTCACTCACTCACTCACTCACTCACTTACTTACTCACTCACTTACTTACTCACTCACTTACTTACTTACTTACTTACTTACTTACTTACTTACATCACTCTTTGGTAACTTTGTCAGATAGCTACACAGTTGTTTTTTATTTACTACACAAATCGAAAATGCCTTTGAGGGCTCACACGTCTTTTACAGAAAAGACATATTATCAGCAATGTTTGTTTCTTTACGTCAAATGTTGAAATGACGCTCTGACAGCTTGTATACTGTCGATGTTATACTCTTTGAAACCGTGCCATAACATGTGCAGTTTTGAGAAGGTTTCCTTGACTTTAGACATTGATGTTAAAACAAAATCGCTTACAGAAATTCAATATTCAAACTGCATTTGATACATCCATCTTTACCAATCCCTTGCAGCACATGAGTCAAACTCGAGGCCCGGGGGCCAAATCAGGCCCGTGGTGGATTTAATTTCGGCCCGCAGGATAATTTCTAATTGCTATTAGATCTGGCCCGCCGGTATATTGCACCTTCCTTCCCTCCATCCTGAGGGTCTCCTCCAATCAGAGCCTGAGCCCAAACATTGATGACCTTGCTCCCGAGATGAGACGCCAAGTGCGACTGTGGCTGCGAGGGAGTGCGGTCGTCTTTCCACCAGAAGGTTGTGGGTTCGATCCCAGCCCGTGCAGCCAACATGTCGATGTATCCTTGGGCAAGATACTTAACCCTGAGTTGCTCCCGATGGTGTGTGAATGTTAGGTCCGAGAGCAAGTGGTACTGCTCTGTGTGAATGACATGTCGTATGTAAGGCGCTTTGAGGGGTCGTAAAGACCGGATAAAGCGCTATATAAGTACAGTCCATTTACCATCTACCAAGTGTCTGAGCTAGCATCCCAGAGCAGCACACTGAGCTCAATGGATGCTTCCTTCAGCAGGGCATGTTTGGTTTCTCTCTGAGGGGAATAGTTTCTTGAAGCTGTTGTTGGCCTGTGGGGAAATGTACTCATAAGAAGTGACTCTGGAGAAGCTGCAGATAGAGCCATGAGAAATGAAAGCAGCTGATTATTTAATGTTTAATAGTTTAAGCTTTGTTAGTTCCAGGTTTAATATGTGCAACAAGTTCATTTCAATAAGTTCTGCTATAAACATTGAACCAGTCCGGCCCTCCACTAGCACCCATTTTTAATGTTGGCCCGCTGTGTGTTTGAGTTCGACCCCCCTGCCTGTGATATCCTGTTGCTGTGCCAAAGGCTTCACTCATGGCTCACGGCAGCTCAGCACTGACCAGGAACTGACTTCTGCGTTCTCTTGTTTCTCCTCCTGTTTGCAGGCGACACGGTGAAGATCGGAGAGCTCTCTTTCAAAATCAAAGCGCCAAGGAATCCAGAGCTCGTTCCAGTCAAACACTGTAGGTATTAACCATGTCCCCTCTTCCTCATGTCTCTTCTACATCAACATGTGTCCCCTCTTCTTCACGTCTCTTCTACATCAACATGTGTCCCCTCTTCCTCATGTCTCTTCTACATCAACATGTGTCCCCTCTTCCTCATGTCTCTTCTACATCAACATGTGTCCCCTCTTCCTCATGTCTCTTCTACATCAACATGTGTCCCCTCTTCCTCATGTCTCTTCTACATCAACATGTGTCCCCTCTTCCTCATGTCTCTTCTACATCAACATGTGTCCCCTCTTCTTCATGTCTCTTCTACATCAACATGTGTCCCCTCTTCTTCATGTCTCTTCTACATCAACATGTGTCCCCTCTTCTCCATGTCTCTTCTACATCAACATGTGTCCCCTCTTCTTCATGTCTCTTCTACATCAACATGTGTCCCCTCTTCTCATGTCTCTTCTACATCAACATGTGTCCCCTCTTCTTCATGTCTCTTCTACATCAACATGTGTCCCCTCTTCTTCATGTCTCTTCTACATCAACATGTGTCCCCTCTTCTTCATGTCTCTTCTACATCAACATGTGTCCCCTCTTCTTCATGTCTCTTCTACATCAACATGTGTCCCCTCTTCTTCATGTCTCTTCTACATCAACATGTGTCCCCTCTTCTTCATGTCTCTTCTACATCAACATGTGTCCCCTCTTCTTCATGTCTCTTCTACATCAACATGTGTCCCCTCTTCTTCATGTCTCTTCTACATCAACATGTGTCCCCTCTTCTTCATGTCTCTTCTACATCAACATGTGTCCCCTCTTCTTCATGTCTCTTCTACATCAACATGTGTCCCCTCTTCTTCATGTCTCTTCTACATCAACATGTGTCCCCTCTTCTTCATGTCTCTTCTACATCAACATGTGTCCCCTCTTCTCATGTCTCTTCTACATCAACATGTGTCCCCTCTTCTTCATGTCTCTTCTACATCAACATGTGTCCCCTCTTCTTCATGTCTCTTCTACATCAACATGTGTCCCCTCTTCTTCATGTCTCTTCTACATCAACATGTGTCCCCTCTTCTTCATGTCTCTTCTACATCAACATGTGTCCCCTCTTCTCCATGTCTCTTCTACATCAACATGTGTCCCCTCTTCTTCATGTCTCTTCTACATCAACATGTGTCCCCTCTTCTTCATGTCTCTTCTACATCAACATGTGTCCCCTCTTCTTCATGTCTCTTCTACATCAACATGTGTCCCCTCTTCTCATGTCTCTTCTACATCAACATGTGTCCCCTCTTCTTCATGTCTCTTCTACATCAACATGTGTCCCCTCTTCTTCATGTCTCTTCTACATCAACATGTGTCCCCTCTTCTTCATGTCTCTTCTACATCAACATGTGTCCCCTCTTCTTCATGTCTCTTCTACATCAACATGTGTCCCCTCTTCTCATGTCTCTTCTACATCAACATGTGTCCCCTCTTCTCCATGTCTCTTCTACATCAACATGTGTCCCCTCTTCTCATGTCTCTTCTACATCAACATGTGTCCCCTCTTCTTCATGTCTCTTCTACATCAACATGTGTCCCCTCTTCTTCATGTCTCTTCTACATCAACATGTGTCCCCTCTTCTTCATGTCTCTTCTACATCAACATGTGTCCCCTCTTCTTCATGTCTCTTCTACATCAACATGTGTCCCCTCTTCTCCATGTCTCTTCTACATCAACATGTGTCCCCTCTTCTCCATGTCTCTTCTACATCAACATGTGTCCCCTCTTCTTCATGTCTCTTCTACATCAACATGTGTCCCCTCTTCTCCATGTCTCTTCTACATCAACATGTGTCCCCTCTTCTCATGTCTCTTCTACATCAACATGTGTCCCCTCTTCTTCATGTCTCTTCTACATCAACATGTGTCCCCTCTTCTCCATGTCTCTTCTACATCAACATGTGTCCCCTCTTCTTCATGTCTCTTCTACATCAACATGTGTCCCCTCTTCTTCATGTCTCTTCTACATCAACATGTGTCCCCTCTTCTTCATGTCTCTTCTACATCAACATGTGTCCCCTCTTCTCCATGTCTCTTCTACATCAACATGTGTCCCCTCTTCTTCATGTCTCTTCTACATCAACATGTGTCCCCTCTTCTTCATGTCTCTTCTACATCAACATGTGTCCCCTCTTCTTCATGTCTCTTCTACATCAACATGTGTCCCCTCTTCTCCATGTCTCTTCTACATCAACATGTGTCCCCTCTTCTTCATGTCTCTTCTACATCAACATGTGTCCCCTCTTCTTCATGTCTCTTCTACATCAACATGTGTCCCCTCTTCTTCATGTCTCTTCTACATCAACATGTGTCCCCTCTTCTTCATGTCTCTTCTACATCAACATGTGTCCCCTCTTCTCATGTCTCTTCTACATCAACATGTGTCCCCTCTTCTTCATGTCTCTTCTACATCAACATGTGTCCCCTCTTCTCCATGTCTCCTCTACATCAACATGTGTCCCCTCTTCATGTCTCTTCTACATCAACATGTGTCCCCTCTTCTTCATGTCTCTTCTACATCAACATGTGTCCCCTCTTCTTCATGTCTCTTCTACATCAACATGTGTCCCCTCTTCTCCATGTCTCTTCTACATCAACATGTGTCCCCTCTTCTCCATGTCTCTTCTACATCAACATGTGTCCCCTCTTCTTCATGTCTCTTCTACATCAACATGTGTCCCCTCTTCTCCATGTCTCTTCTACATCAACATGTGTCCCCTCTTCTTCATGTCTCTTCTACATCAACATGTGTCCCCTCTTCTTCATGTCTCTTCTACATCAACATGTGTCCCCTCTTCTTCATGTCTCTTCTACATCAACATGTGTCCCCTCTTCTCATGTCTCTTCTACATCAACACGTGTCCCCTCTTCTTCATGTCTCTTCTACATCAACATGTGTCCCCTCTTCTTCATGTCTCTTCTACATCAACATGTGTCCCCTCTTCTTCATGTCTCTTCTACATCAACATGTGTCCCCTCTTCTTCATGTCTCTTCTACATCAACATGTGTCCCCTCTTCTTCACGTCTCTTCTACATCAACATGTGTCCCCTCTTCTTCACGTCTCTTCTACATCAACATGTGTCCCCTCTTCTCCATGTCTCCTCTACATCAACATGTGTCCCCTCTTCTTCATGTCTCTTCTACATCAACATGTGTCCCCTCTTCTCCATGTATCTTCTACATCAACATGTGTCCCCTCTTCTTCACGTCTCTTCTACATCAACATGTGTCCCCTCTTCTTCACGTCTCTTCTACATCAACATGTGTCCCCTCTTCTTCACGTCTCTTCTACATCAACATGTGTCCCCTCTTCTCATGTCCTCTCTACATCAACATGTGTCCCCTCTTCTCATGTCTCTTCTACATCAACATGTGTCCCCTCTTCTTCATGTCTCTTCTACATCAACATGTGTCCCCTCTTCTTCATGTCTCTTCTACATCAAACATGTGTCCCCTCTTCTTCATGTCTCTTCTACATCAACAATGTGTCCCCTCTTCTCCATGTCTCTTCTACATCAACATGTGTCCCCTCTTCTTCATGTCTCTTCTACATCAACATGTGTACCCTCTTCTTCATGTCTCTTCTACATCAACATGTGTCCCCTCTTCTCCATGTCTCTTCTACATCAACATGTGTCCCCTCTTCTTCATGTCTCTTCTACATCAACATGTGTCCCCTCTTCTTCATGTCTCTTCTACATCAACATGTGTCCCCTCTTCTTCATGTCTCTTCTACATCAACATGTGTCCCCTCTTCTTCATGTCTCTTCTACATCAACATGTGTCCCCTCTTCTTCATGTCTCTTCTACATCAACATGTGTCCCCTCTTCTTCACTTCTCTTCTACATCAACATGTGTCCCCTCTTCTTCATGTCTCTTCTACATCAACATGTGTCCCCTCTTCTCCATGTCTCTTCTACATCAACATGTGTCCCCTCTTCTTCATGTCTCCTCTACATCAACATGTGTCCCCTCTTCATGTCTCTTCTACATCAACATGTGTCCCCTCTTCTTCATGTCTCCTCTACATCAACATGTGTCCCCTCTTCTTCACGTCTCTTCTACATCAACATGTGTCCCCTCTTCTTCATGTCTCTTCTACATCAACATGTGTCCCCTCTTCTTCATGTCTCTTCTACATCAACATGTGTCCCCTCTTCTCATGTCTCTTCTACATCAACATGTGTCCCCTCTTCTTCATGTCTCTTCTACATCAACATGTGTCCCCTCTTCTTCATGTCTCTTCTACATCAACATGTGTCCCCTCTTCTTCATGTCTCTTCTACATCAACATGTGTCCCCTCTTCTTCATGTCTCTTCTACATCAACATGTGTCCCCTCTTCTTCATGTCTCTTCTACATCAACATGTGTCCCCTCTTCTTCATGTCTCTTCTACATCAACATGTGTCCCCTCTTCTTCATGTCTCTTCTACATCAACATGTGTCCCCTCTGTGGAAAGAGACTCTGAAAGTTTCAGGAACAAAGATTTTCTCTCTTTTTGATCCATTTCTATAAAAACCTGTCTGAAAATGAGCTGATCGGATTTTGGCCACTTTATGATGTCATAACGATGTGTTGTCTTGTGTAGCCATTAGCCAATCAGCAACAAGGTAACCCCCCCCCCCCCTTATCACCTGAATCTCCTCTAGAGCACCATTGAGTTCTTTGTAACCAAGTCTCTGTCAGAGGGGCGTGGGGAGGGGCTCCTTATTTTCATCTAAAGTAACAGACAGAGAATCAGCACTTTGGAAACAGGGCTGAAACAGAGGGGATTATGGGTAATGCTGCAATGACCTGTTTGGTGTTTCAGCCAATCAGAGACAGGCTCTGGATATATCTGAGTCCTGTGATACATTGATGAGAAACAGTATAATAGGAGACCTTTACAAATATACATGTCTGCATGAAATAAGACGACATGGCGGCGGCAGCAGCAGCAGCTAGTAACTAAATACTAGTTACCATAGATACCAAAGTAACTAAAACCTGATTTTGTTGGTCTGCTAGTTTCAGACTCTCTTCCCCAGACGGTGGTTCAGCACCTGCGATGGATCATGCAGAAAGACCTTTTGGGGCAAGATGTGTTCCTCATCGGACCCCCTGGACCCCTGAGACGATCCATAGCTATGCAGTACCTTGTGAGTACACACACCATGTATCTAATGAAGTATTTCTATATCAAAACTATGACCAATCCATTGCCCTTACGGTACGTCCACACAGCAGCTTCAGACCAATCTTCCACCGCTTCTCTGCCCGTTGACTTTGAATGGGGATGACGTCACTTTGCCTCGCTTTTCGCCGAACTGCATTGTGGGGGAGCGAAGCGAAGATTTCCAGGATTTCCAGGATTCAAAAGTTGAGCAATGTTCAACTTTTGAAGCTGAGCTGGAAGCGCCAGCCAATCAAACACGTTTATGCAAATCTGACAGTACAAGCGCTAGCCAATCAAACCGCGTGTAAGCAGGGAGAACCAGACCGCAGTTCATTTCCTCAGATTTCCAAACGAGAAGTTACGGTAGCAAATCACCCGGTTCTTTACGACCAGAACTATTAACGGGATACAACCCGGAGGAACCAGCATGGAGGGAGGTGGCAGAGGCAGTGGGGGAAACTGGTAGGGTTTCGCCTGTTTGGGGAGTTTATATATATATATATTGCTCGCATAAAATCCCCGGGGTTTTTTGCTTTGTATGTCGGGGGCGGGAGATTCATGTGATTGGTTGTTGGTCGCAAAAAACCCCCCTCAAACTGTCCTTCATATCGAGTATTGGATTTGACCCTGGCAGCCTAACCTTCAGATGTTAAACGGGTTGTTTGGACAATGTCTCGCTCTCGTTTGGAATAAACCGTACTTATAAATGGACCCTTGGAATATGTTGTTATTGTCTTTTGTTCCTGACATTTGTTTGCCTCGTTTTCTCATATTTTATGTAACATCAGAAGCCTGAATCTCTCCCGTAACGTTTATTAAAACAAGCACCATGCATACCAATACATCCATGGAGAAGAGAGAATAATACATGACGTGTGTATAGCGCTTTTCTAAAACCCCTAAGACGCTTAAAGGATGCATTGGATGCCTTCTCTGTGTGCATCTGAAGTGCTGACGTCCCCCTGTTGTTCCAGGAGTTGACGAAGCGCGAGGTGGAGTACGTGTCTCTGTCCCGGGACACCACGGAGACGGACCTGAAGCAGAGGAGGGAGATCCGCTCGGGGACCGCCTTCTACATCGACCAGGTAACAACATTCATATATTACATACACAGTCTACGGCAGGGCCACATCCAGGCCGCTCACTCGCGGTATATCGCCTCATAAGTTCACTTCTAAGTTAGCAAATCAATCACGTGTAGGTGCTTGATGCTTTAAGAGACAACCGCCTGCATCACAGCTCTCCAGAGGGTTGTCTTGGCCATTTCCACTGATCATAGTTCCATTGTTGAGGTCTACTAGAATAGATTTATACTGTGCAATGTTCCAAACTCACATTGGTTTTGCATACAGCATCTCTGTAAAGTATGTGTGTTCAGCAGTATTCACTCTCTCCACTAAACGGCTCGCTGCAGCTCTTGCCCCCCCCCCCCCCCCCCCCCCCCCTCCCAGTGTGCTCCGATTGGTCGGGACCAGTCGGGACGCTGTGAATCGCGCTGAGCTCCGTGGAGGTGTGGTTTCCTTGTTTAGCGATACACAGCCAAACTAAAAGACAGACAGTAAAAGTAGTCGTTGTGCAGATTGGTCCATTTCAGAATAATATATATGATGTGTTTTATAATGATTGATCGTGAAAGTGTTCTCAGAGCTGGTGAAGGTGCAGCTAGTCTGAAGTACTTTGTAGACTGCAGGGTAGCTGGTGAAGGTGCAGCTAGTCTGAAGTACTTTGTAGACTGCAGGGTAGCTGGTGAAGGTGCAGCTAGTCTGAATGGCTTTGTAGACTGCAGGGTAGCTGGTGAAGGTGCAGCTAGTCTGAATGGCTTTGTAGACTGCAGGGTAGCTGGTGAAGGTGCAGCTAGTCTGAATGGCTTTGCAGACTGCAGGGTAGCTGGTGGATCTCCTCCAGGTGGAACTGATGCTGAAATGAGATATTGTTCAGCCCGTATTTGTACATACTTGCGAACCCCCTGCACGGCACTTCAGGCGTTACTTCTCCGAGTGGTTTTATGATTGAATAGAAAGGAAAGTGGTTTCTGTGCCAGAGCAGAAGAGGCCGTCGCGCTGCTGATGGGACGGTTTTATCTGGCTCTCGCTGATTTCTCTAATTTGATAGCTGCATGGCTTACGGTTATTTTCCTTTTACTAAAATGAATGGCATTGTTCCATAAAAGGGAAAGCCCTGACGCTGCAATCGTGTTAAAAACGTTGCTTGTGAGGAAAGATTCACGCCTTTGGAACGACTAAGAATCACCTGTATTATTATATCCCTTTGTCCGTGATAAAAACACGTTTTTAACGAGAGGAAATGGACTGTTAAATCATGAAATCTGAAAGCTAAAATCCTTTCAATTCTATCAACTTTAAATGACAATAAGTCGTACAAAATTGCCTTTTTTCCTCCGTCTTATCAACGGCCTTCTTCTTACCTAAAGAGCGCCAACCATGCAGACTATTTTGGGGATATGATTTATTCTTGTAGGCAGCATAAATGTGGTCAAAAATAACGTTTCACCTCCAAATCAGTCGTATCTGCACGAGGGATTTTCCCCCCGACTGATTATATTTAAAAAGTCAGCAAGCATTACATTTTTATATATAATAAAATGAATAGTATGCTTGACTACGGGGATATTCTTAGCAGTAAACAAACAGTCCAATGTATGAATGAAAGTGAAACCGCTTGATGATCATGAGGAAAAGACTTCTGTGGAAAAACACGTTTCTTTTTCAGATCAAAAGTATTTTGATCTCCAATGCATAACCAGGGGTTGTCATTTAGCAATGGAAAGCCAAATGTACGTCTTTACACATTGTAGTGGTTATACAGAAAACACAAACAAACAACAACGACGAATAAAGTCATCTCCTATATTCACTCAAGCCCCCAGGAAGTGCGCTGGACTCTGAGGAAAATATTCGTTGTGTCCAAACGGCGGTACTACAACTTCCGTATCAGTCCGTGACGTCACCCGGCCCAGAAAGACTTTTCCCCATTGACTAACACGGAGAAAGAGACGTCTGTAAATCAGCGGATACTTTTTTTAAACTAACCAGTATGAACTATTTCACAGCCCTTATTAGAATCATTCGGTCCTTAAAGTTGTAAATTGCACTAAAAGCCGAGTCTAGATTTATTTTCTGTCTCCATTCATTCCACTGAGCCGAGAGTGGGAGCTCGGGGGCGGGGCTTGAGGGGCACATGCTCTGTGAGCGCACATACGGGGTGTTTCTCAATGTCGAGTACGCTTGCTTGGTAGCACATGTCTTCCGAGTCACTTGCTTCAGAAGCGAGGCAAGAACACTTCCTGGCATTCGGACAACGAAGAGTGGAACAGGCGAGCAAGTGTGCAGGTGTGTGTCACATGAGAGGCGCCACAGATTTGGGGAAATTGCTCCGTGCGCAAAGCATTGTGGGGATTTTAAGACCGCGGAGTCTACACATGTGCAGCCTCGAGATTTCTCCAAACAAAGTACGCCGGGCTCGGTGGAATTCCAAGTATGCCGGACATTGGAACAGTCCTTCGGCGGCACTCGATGACGTAGTATGCCTGAAATAGTGGCTCCGGAGCATCCTTCCTCGACATTGAGAAACACACACGGGTTCTTCTGCTCTGACAGCCAGGCATGCTGGGTAATCGGTGACGTTTCGCTCTCTCAAAAGTTGGGCCGCTTTGTCCTCATGCGCCGATGAGCAGCTCTCACAGGAAAGAACGAGACTCCGCCTCCCGCGCTGTGTCCAGTCTTAAGCATCCATGTATCCGCTGCCTTTGAGCCTCACACACACGGATATTCAATTGACAAACATTTATGTTAAAGTTGTTGTATGAAAACAACACGGACGCTACAGAAAACACGCGTTGTGTTTTTATTGCTTTTTAACGACACGTTGAAAGCTATTTTCTCGTGTCGGTCCTTTTCGAATTTCAGAGCTTTTACCACATGTTTGAAACTATACCAACGCCGCCCAAACGCCGCCCATCACTCCATCATCATGTTGACTTGCTCACAGGATGGACTTTGATCCCAATTTGAGGAATGCTTGCGTTGCAGCAGCAGAAAAAGACGAGGCATTGCACATCAGATCAATTACAAGACTAGACATTAACAATTCAAAATGTAAACGTCTCAAATAGAAATAAAACGGCATTGAAAAAGTGTTGAAATACCAATTTACAGTAAACAAAATATAATGCAAGATATTATATACTTTAGTTTGCAAGGAATGGAATATTAAATGAAAGTGTACAGTGTGAGTCGAGTCTTTCTCGACCTCGAGACGATGTGCATGTTTGTGTTACGCATTGGAGCGCAGCGCTTGAAGCACTTCGTAGTGGAATGCTTCCCTCGCTGCTCAGCTGTCCTTCTGACACGGACTGAGCCACGTTGATACGTCTCTGTTTCCTGCAACAAGGAAGGAAAGAAAGCAAACCCTGAAATCTCCTCGTCCTCCCACCGCCTCATTGAAATGAGAACAGGTGTCCATTGTCTCCATGGAAACGGCTCATGAAAGATGCAGCATTATTGTCTGCACTGATAGCGTGAAGGGATTACGTTCTGTCTTCTTGAAATCGTGTGTGTGTGTGTGTGTGTGTGTGTGTGTGGGGGGGTGTGTGTGTGTGCCTGATTATTTGTAGTGTTTGATTTTGTGTAATATGTGTGTGTGTGTGTGTGTGTGATTGTGTGTGTGATTGTGTGTAGTATGTGCGTGATTTTGTGTTTGATTTTGTTAAGTATATCTGTGTGATTTTCTGTAGTGTGTGTGTGATTGTGTGTAGTGTGCCTGTGTGTGTCTATGATGTTGTGTAGTATGTGCCTGTGTTTCTGCATGTGATTTTGTGTAGTGTGTGTGATATTGTGTAGTACTTGTGCCTGATGTTGTGTAGTATGTGATGTTGTGTAGTATGTGATTTTGTGTAGTGCCTGATGTTGTGCAGTATGTGAGTTTGTGTAGTATGTGCCTGTGTGTGATTTTGTGTCGTTTTTGTGCAGTATGTGCTTTAATTGGCGAGAATATGCACATACAGTATCTGGTGCTCTTTTTCTGTGACATGTGGGTGGAAAATTAGCGAGCGTTCCTCTTTGAGAATAGCTTGTGTTGTGGGAGGTGTGTGTGTGTGTGTGTGTGTGTGTGTTTCTGTGTGTGTGTGTGTGTGTGTGTGTGTGTGTTAACTAGAACGAGTATTCCTGCGGGCCCTGTGCTGATTTGTGGTCCTAAATTCAGACTTATCGTGTCAGTTCTCTCTCTCCCTCTCTCTCTCTTTCTCTCCACTGCCCTCACGCTCTCTTTACTTCCCCCTCGCTCCCTCTTTCTCTCTCTCTCTTCCCCGTCCCCCGTCAGTCCAAGTTTATATGAAGGATGGAGTCACATGCTTGTTGTATTTTTAAAGTCTGCAGTCACCGCTCTCCAGTCAGCAGGCGCTCTTACGTAAGGCAGCTCACCTCAAAGCCCCTCGGCCAATCAGAGACTCGTTACGGTGAGGAACTGCACTTTCGTTTATTTACACAGTCGAGCTCAGCTTATACACGAAGAATGAGAAACAGGTAGGTTGACACGTACGAGGAATTTGACTTGACGCCAAGGTGCATACGAAAAGAGAAACACAGATAGAAAACTATAATAACTATTTACATTAAATAGAATTGGAATAAAATATGTGCAGTCATAATAAAAACAAGATATTGTGTGCATGAAAGGCGTTCAAAGGGCTACACACACACACACACACACACATATACACATTCACACACACAAGAAAAATGTATTTAAAAGACAGAAGTTGGAAAATAAAGTCGATTGTAAGAAGTATATAAAACACGTGTTGTTCGATGGTCTCTGGAAAAGCAGCAGTGGAAATGAAGCTTGAATATTTAGCCTATTCTTTTAGCTGAAGTGAGTGAAGATAAAACGTTGGATGCAGTTGTTCGGTATTAAGTTGCTCATATGTAACAACCATAATGACTTCTCTCAGAAAGCGAAGTCTAGCGCGTCTCCTTTTCTCTCCATGACCCGTCGGTGGATCCAAAGACATGTTATGCGTTAGTGAAGAGCAGCCCTCCCACGATCGGCTGGCGTCTCTTCTCGCCACACAGGGCTATTTAAGGGAAAGGTCTGTCGGTGCAAAGCTGTGGCAACCGAGCTCAAGTCCGGCACGAGGAATTAAGAGGAAATTGCAATCTTTAGTTTGTAATGGTTCTGCACAGCCTGGAGAGAAGTGGGAACGTGGAGTGGGCGGGACGGGGAACTAACACACGGGGACGTTTTGATGTAAAGGTGAACCAGTAACCCGGTGCTTCGAGCCACACGCATCAATGCCTTGTTGTCTAAGAAAAGACCTGATGATTTGAAGTACAGGTGGGCAGCTTTTAACAACGGCTAAAGTATGTAAAAACATCCTTTTAGAAACTCTCACACCGCCCAAGTGTCCTTCACACACTCATGCTCTCACAGCCTCTCTACTTGCATGCCAGGCCGGTATGAGGACGCTCAAAACATACCTGGTATTAAAGAAGAAAGGATTATTTGTGTACGCACATACGTTAAGATTAAACCAGTTTCTACAGAGTTGCATTGGGGCATTTTGATTTGCACACATAGTATAATAATGGGATGACAGCTTAAAGGTCCATCCGTCCATCTTCCCCGCTTCTCCGTGGTCGGGTCTCGGGGGGAGCAGTTCCAGCTCTGACTGGGGGGTCCCAAGGCGCTCCCAGGCCAGAGAAGAGATATCATCCCTCCACCTGGTCCTAGGTCTACCCCTCGGTCTCCTCCCAGCTGGACGTGCCTGGAACACCTCCCTAGGGAGGCGCCCAGGTGGCATCCTAACTAGGTGCCCGAACCACCTCAACTGGCTCCTTTCGACGCCAGCTTAAAGGTGGGGCAGGTCATTCACTTCAGACACACTTGTTATATTCCATGGAATGTTCTCAACGTCCGATAGCAACGAATATCTGAAGTGCTTTGACAATAAATACATGAAGAAATGTCATCTGGAAGCCGTGGCGCTGTAGAAAGCACGACCAATCATCTGAGCCGGCTAAGGTAACTGGATGGCCTGCCTGCCTGTCAGCCTTCCATCGTTTTATTGTCGTGTTTTGTCTAAATGTATTTATGCTGCTTGTTATATATGTATTGATGTCCAGCACTTTTTAAATGTGCAATATAAATAACGTTGGATCGGATAACGGGGCGGCCGTTGAAGCGCGTTAACATATTGTGAAAGAGACAAAGGCGATGCAGACGGTTGCCCTGTCCTCCCTCTCCATGGCAACGGACCTCTAGATGTTGCCTCAGAGCTCCGGTGCGTCTGGCCGGGATGTGTCCTCGGAGAACAAGGTCCGCCTGTGCCTCCCGTCTCTGCAGCCGTCCTGCATCACTTACATTTTTAACAATTATCTGATTATAGCGTTGGTGCCGAAAATGGATCAAGAGTTAAATATAGAGCATCTGGTCCTCACTATAGCTTTACGGGCTGCCACGTATTTACATGTTAACCTAATTACATGGCCGCTTGCTCTGCGGTGCACCCAGACAGCGGCGGTTTCCTGCCTCCTGACGTCAGAACTGCTTTTTGATATCTGCAGAAATGTACTCTCACACACACACACACACACACACGCACACGCCTCCCACAGTTGGTGGCAGAAAATAGGCTTTCCCGAAACAGCTGACGGTGTTCTGAGGATGGGTTGTGGAGTGGTCTTGGAGGATGTTCCGCACACAATAAAGCGAGGACATCCTGAGGAAAGGCGAAGCTCATTTAGTCTTTGGAGCCGTAAGAGCGGATTGCCCTTTGTTGAAATGCTTTCAGCACTTCACATTTACACGGGGTCAGAGGTCGCGATGCTCAAAGGAGCCGCAGATTTGACCTGGGGTTAAACTGATTGCAATTGTTAGTATTTAGCCTTGAAATCCGTCCCCTGAGTCTCTAATGATTATGTCCAAGTATCTGTGTGTCTTTATTTAAGAAAGGACATGCACATTAATTAACATGAGCACTTGAGTCCATCACAGGGACGGGTGGCGCAGTGGTCTGTGCATCCGATCATCAGATCAGGGGGGGTGCTGGGGAACTCCAGTTCGAAACCCGCTCCCGCCGCCACTGCGTCAGGCCGGTGTGTCCTTGGGCGAGACACTTCACCTGAACTTGCTGCTGTGGGTATTGTCCACAGTGACCATTGCATGTATGATATATGTGTAATGTGTGTGTCTGTAAAAGCGCTTTGAGTCATTGAAAAAGCGCTACAATAAATGTAAGGAATTATTAATTATTATCATGTGAATGTGAGAGATTAAGCCATACAATGTGGTGGAGCGAACACGGGGATTGTAGCCCTTGCAGACCATTGACATGCACCAACACCTGTATGACACACTGCAGGAAAGGGAACGCCCAACAAGTGACATAGGGCCTCTTCAGAGCACATGAATACAAACCTTTAAAGGTCCCACGTCACGGCCATTTCTACTGATCATGTCTCCACTGCTGAGTCGACTAGAATATATTACATTGTTCAATGTTCCAAACTCACATTGGTTTCTCACAGCATCTCTGTGTAGTCTGTGTGTTCACTCTCCGTCCTGAACGGCTTGTGAGCCCAGTGGCCGTCTGCGACACAGCCCGACACCCGCATTCTGGCTGGGAGTTTGTGTGTGTGCTCACACCGACTCACAGCCTCGCCGTCTCAGAGAGAAGAAATCTGTGTGTGTCTGTGTGTGTGTGTGTGTGTGTGTGTGTGTGTGGACCGTTCACATACAGAAACACCTTCATAGCACAAGGGGACGGGTGAGAACCGGAAACGCATGACATGGACCTTTAAGACAGACGTAAAAACAGACATCATCCCAGATCAAAGCTCATAGGCCCATTGAGTGTACTGACTGTCCTTTCTCTGCTGTGTGTGTACAGCGTGTGCCGATGACCAGGTGTTTCAGCCGTGGAAATGAACCAGAGGGAATTATTACCCACGTAATTAGTTACCTTGTTGTCTAAGAAAAGACCTGCTGATTTGAAGTACATGTGGGCAGCATTTAGCAACAGCTGAGGTGTATAAACACATCCTTTTATAAACTCTCACACAACTTGTGCAACCCGAGTGTCCTTTATTCACTCCCTCTGTGCTGCTCCCCAGTGTGCTGTGCGGGCAGCGGTTCTGGGCCGGGTTCTGGTTCTGGAGGGTCTGGAGAAGGCGGAGAGGAACGTCCTGCCGGTGCTCAACAACCTGCTGGAGAACAGGGAGATGCAGCTGGAGGACGGACGCTTCCTCATGTCGTCTGAGCGCTACGACAAGCTGCTGCAGGTCGGCTAACACACGGCTAACGCACGGCTAACGCGCGGCTAACACACGGCTTCAGGGGTTGTTAATAAACACACAATGATTGAATTTCACAGGGTAACTCAATCAAGAAGGAGCATGGTACCAATATGTAGTGTACCCCCTTTTTTCCACTTATCCCAAACACAGAACAAATTCTCCACACTTGCACTAACATCTTTTTTTGAACACTTTTTTGAGTTATCCAATGCCCCGTGTTTATGAAAGGCATTATTTGTCATGTTATTCTGAAGCCACGTCTATATCAATTTTCTCCCTTTAGCAGTGAGTTTTCACACTCCTCTTGTGTTTAGAGGAACACATGCCATTGTCAGTAAGGCAATCCACATTTTAATTGCAATATGGACAAGTGCACTCCTACCTGCTTACTGCACTCTTTAATATGTCTGATAGTAATTCTTGTCAAAGGATAAATATTTGTATGCGCTGATTACTCTGTTCAGAGGGACACTAAAGCTAACAGAACTCAGGTCTGTTACGTTTTCAAAATGCAGTCTCGAAATGATGCTAACAGAAGGTGCTAACAGCTAATATGTAATGCTTTCTATGTTGCTAATAGCTAACTTGAAGTACCTTCTTAACGGTGTAATTCGCTAATTTGGAATAATGGTACAGGGGGTATTATTCAATGTTATGCATACTTGTAATGGTACTAGCAGGAGATGCTAACAGCTAAATTAGCATTCTTTCAATGGTACTACCAGGTCATTTCGGCAAACAATGCTAACATTAGATGCTAATACTTCTACTGGAGCTAACAGCTACTTCAGTATAGTCGTAATGGTGCTCACATTAGGTGCTATCCAAATCACAGAAAAACAATATTTGGTAAAATATGTGAAATTATCTTATTTAAGTTTTGCTGAGCTGCAGAGAAGTCCCAGCTTCCAAACCTTATACTACAGACAACATAACACCTACATGTTTGGTTCAGATCACCTTAAAAAGTCTTTTCATTTCAACACCGTTTAAAGGATTATAATTTCCTCGAATTAAATACCAATTATAATATCAAGTATTTCCAATTAGTTATTCTTTCCAGATTGTACAGCTCTAGTGCTGTGACATGGAGAGACTGCACTTGTTAAATAAAGCCATGCAGATTTTTGCATAACAATTGCATTCTCGATGACACTTATCAAATGGCAGGATTTTGCCAAGTGAGTCGAGTAAAATTGACGTGTTTTGTAAAGTAAAATGTGTGAAATTCTCTTTTCAAACAGTATTCTACAGACAAAATAAAAAATACTTGTTTGGTTCAGATCACCTTAAAAATACTCACACCAAAATCATTTAACTATTTTTTCCGATGATTGGAACATTGTTTAAAAGATTATAATTCCTCTAATCTTACCGCAATATCGATATCAATCAAAAGTATTTTGCAATTATTTATTCTACATGGTACCGCTCTAATACTGTGCCATTGAGAGTCTGCACTTGTTAAACAAAAAGCAGTTTAAAGTAGGGCTGCTCGATTATGGCAAAAATGATAATCTCGATTATTTGGGTCAATAATTGATATCACGATTATAAAAAACGATTATCCATTTACTTTGAAAAAATATGTGAACAGTATGTTTTTAACAGTTGATTACCCTGAACTTTAAGTGTAATTCAACTGAAAAACCAATTTATTCATTTTTATTTGAAAAAATTAAATAAAAATGTAATTAAAAAAAAAATCGTTTTATTTCGTTTATGTTTTCATAATCGTTGAAAGCCAAATCGTAATTGCGATTCAAATACGATTAATTGAGCAGCCCTAGTTTAAAAGCAGCTTTTTGCTAAAACGTGAATCGAGATGACACTTATCAAATGGCAGGATTTCTTTATTGTCGCAGCGAAATTCCAAGCATTCCCGATGGTGCGTTCACACATAACAGACCGTATAAGTATCATTTTGACAATACAAGCTAAACACTTTTAATATATAATATAAAGTGACTATACATTGGACGTATGACACATTGAACAGTACGCTTACAAAACAATACAAGAACAATACGGTTTAGGCAGTAAAGAATGTAAACAAGTCGTAAATTATTGCACAAGTATTGATCAAGCAGTTGATAAAGAAATATGTGTTCTATAAAAACGGTGTGAGGTAGAACATAAGGTGCAGTTGGATGTGAACATGTACTTAGTTGAGCATAGGTTCAGTCCAGTTCCAGCGAGTAGCACTAAGTGAGTTGTACGTGCTTTGTACCATGATGCATTGCAGGAGCACACCAAAGAGGAGATGGACGCCTGGAAGATCGTCCGTGTGAGTGAGGACTTTCGAGTCATCGCTCTCGGACTTCCTGTCCCGAAATACAAAGGAAACCCTCTGGACCCCCCCCCTCCGATCCCGCTTCCAGGCCCGAGACGTGTATTACCTCCCGTTTAAGGTCAGTCTGGGAACAAAGACATTATTTTACGCAAAAAGATTTCACACCACCAAAAAAATATCAATAATGAGGGTGAAGGACTTGGGTCATCTTACCTGTTCTTCCCAGTTCATTATCCTGTTTACAAGTAGAGTCAACCATCATGAAATAACCCATGTACCAATCGAAGAGTATGGAGGGAGGTTCAGGGATAGACGGTCAACACAATGGATTCAAAGACGAGCACATGGAGGCAGGAGTTCCAGATCATTCCTTTTGTTGTAACTTGTTGATTCTTGTTATCCCTAATTGTCGTCTGGTTGATCTGGTAAGAACACATCTTAATTAGCTCAGGCTTCAAATTATAATCCAGCAAAGCAGTTCTATTTTTACATAATTATATGTAATGTATAAATAACTACATGCAATCTTAACAGTACAGAAAATAGGTAGATAAACTACTCAAGCTGCTGTGAAAAATACAAAGGAAAGCATTTACTCAGAGAATTGGTGCTCAGAGTTGCATGAGGCCAGCCAGGCCTCTTGATTAGCTAGCTCCGCCCCTCCAGGGTGGCAGGAGGAGGGAGCAGGTAGAGGGGGGGTGGGAGAGGGAGAGGGATTTTCCACAGCCGCCCTTCGGATATGCGAGACATATTTGATCCAAAGGAAAGTCCTTCAGGGTCTTCTCTGTGAGGAGACCAACCGGCTGACAGGACGTACATATCATTTCCCTTTCATTAGTACCTCAGCCACTCTGACTCTACCATCCGAGCTCGGGAGAAGTTTGGTTTTTCCCCTCTCCACTTTTGCCGAGCTCGAAGGGTAGGGAGGTCGTTCTTTATAATGCTTGCCCAGAATTGCTCTGCGAGGACTTGACTGTGCCGACGCCTCCTTGTACCTCGAAGGTCAGGACGGGCGTATGCCACCTGGGGAAGGGCTGCCTCAAGCCGGCCATCAGGAGAAGATCTGGGTCCGGTATTTATGTTGGAAAGGCAGTCAGGGTTGCTCTTATCTTCTGTGGATGCTTTGAAATGTCTCTTTTGTCTCGTGGTTTTGTCGCAGGTTCAGTGACCGCAAAAGCCGTGCAATCCTTTTTGGAATTCACCCACTCCTAAAACTACAGCCCCTCCGTTATTTTTTTTACCTGGAGCAATCCACCGAGCTCCGAGTTGCACACGGACTGGAAAGATGATAGCTCTAAGGCTCCTTGCTGCTGACATCTTTAACCTCTCCGACTTCAAATCCAGCCATGTTTAGACTGTTACATTCACTCATGCAGCTGCGGGTTCCTTGTAACAGCATTTTAAGTATTTTCTATAAATCTTTGAGTTTAAACTTGTGCCTGCAAACCCTTTTACCTAAGTGGTTTCTCAGTAGATCTAAGTGAGTCGCCCCGCAGCTCTTCTCATCCCGACATTGTTTTGTTTTTTAGGACCAGTTGGAGCTGCTGTACACCGTGGGACCAAACGTAGCTGCAGAGAGGTACATTAAAGGTCTCCTATCATGCACTTTGTAATGTCTTTTCTACATCAATATGGTCCCCGTAATATTAGAACCACGGCCCTATCAGAAACAATGAGACGTGTTTTGGACGTAATATGGTCGGTGTTTACATTAGCATGCTAACACTCAGAGCTAACCTGTACTGGAGAGCATGTGTGTGAAGAAGCAGGAAGTAGAAAGGAACTCACCTTGTGGTGTAACCGGCAAGAGAGAAAGCCTTTGAGCTCCAGACTGTTTTCTTCATCATCATTTGGAGTATCTGGGTAGAATTATCCTGCACGAGCTCTCGTCCCTTTTTTATTTAAAGCTGCAGACCCAGAATCAGCACTTTTAGTAACAGGGCTGAAATAGAGGGATATGACGCATTATTGATCCGTTTGGTATTTTGAGCCAAACACTTTTTTATATATCTGACACCGATAATAGATGCCTACAAATAGTGTAATAGGAGACCTTTGAAGAGACTCTGACTGAAGCTTCGACCTTCTATGTATTCTTTCAGACCTAAAGCCTCCGTAGTGTTTGATTATGTGTGATGTTGTGTGTGTCAGGGTTTCTCAGCTGCTCTCTCTAGCGACCACGCTTTGCTCCCAGGAATCATCCAACCTCGGCCTTCCCGACTTCCCTGTGGACAACCTGCTTCCTGCCCTCCATGTGCTGGTGAGAGTACTTCACTTGGAATATTTAACAGCTAATCATTTATTGTCTTGCTGTTCACATATATGGTTATTTGATCATTATTTAATGTCATTATTTGAGTAGTTATTCTTTTATCTGGAAGGCATCTTCGGGGATTGGGGTCTGTATTGAAGGCGGGTTATTCACCAGAAGTGCTCATTGTTTTCACCAGGGGAAGAGATTTGAAAGCCATTGTTTGTATGTTTAATTCTTGCCTGGACAGTGGACTTCTATCCCAAATCACATTCAGTACTTGTTGCCTTGTGGCTGCTTTTCGATTTTTATATTTCTTCAGGACAAATGATCGCTTGAACTTTCGTTCTTTTCTGAATGCAAGGGGAAAATGAATGCCAAGAACTCTTTGTCGAATCCATGTATTTCTTTCTTCTGTATTTGTGCAGAACGCGTTCCCCATGCTGTCCTCCCAGCAGCTGGTGCAGAGACTCTACCCGTACAAAAGCATCCTGGGAAAGGAAGGGCGCAACGCTGTGGAGGGCGTACTCAGCGTAAGTTCTAAAATGTCTATCGTCTGTATGCAGAGATGGCAAAAGTACACACATCCTTTACTCAAGTAGAAGTACAGAGGCTTTGAAATGTACTTCAGTAGAAAGTACCCATAACTAGCAGCTGCTTTAAAGAGTACCTGACCTCCCTTTATATTAATAGAACAATAATGTCATTGTTAGCTAATGAATGTTTCCATGCTGAACAACGGCAACATGACAACGTTTCCATTGGTCCCTCTTCTTTAGAGAAGACCAGGAAGTGATGGATACACGGATCGTGTTCAAATCAATAGGCACGCAGTGACTCTAAAGAATAATGACCACGCACCAATCACACATTCAGACTAAAGGAACCAGCTGTTTGGGAAATGAGAGAAGTAGAAAGTACAGGTACTTGAGTTCAACATGTGAGAAGTAGAAAGTACAGGTATTTGAGTTCAACATGTAAGAAGTAGAAAGTACAGGTATTTGTGTTCAACATGAGAGAAGTAGAAAGTACAGGTATTTGAGTTCAACATGTAAGAAGTAGAAAGTACAGGTATTTGAGTTCAACATGTAAGAAGTAGAAAGTACAGGTATTTGTGTTCAACATGTAAGAAGTAGAAAGTACAGGTATTTGAGTTCAACATGTGAGAAGTAGAAAGTACAGGTATTTGAGTTCAACATGTGAGAAGTAGAAAGTACAGGTATTTGAGTTCAACATGTAAGAAGTAGAAAGTACAGGTATTTGAGTTCAACATGTAAGAAGTAGAAAGTACAGGTATTTGTGTTCAACATGTAAGAAGTAGAAAGTACAGGTATTTGGGTTCAACATGTAAGAAGTAGAAAGTACAGGTATTTGAGTTCAACGTGTAAGAAGTAGAAAGTACAGGTATTTGAGTTCAACATGTAAGAAGTAGAAAGTACAGGTATTTGAGTTCAACATATAAGAAGTAGAAAGTACAGGTATTTGGGTTCAACATGTGAGAAGTAGAAAGTACAGGTATTTGAGTTCAACATGTAAGAAGTAGAAAGTACAGGTATTTGAGTTCAACATATAAGAAGTAGAAAGTACAGGTATTTGAGTTCAACATGTAAGAAGTAGAAAGTACAGGTATTTGTGTTCAACATGTAAGAAGTCAAAGTAAAAAGTCGTCAGTAAAATAAGTAGTGGAGTAAAATACTGATACCAGAAACATGAACTTAAGTACAGAAACGCAGTATTTGTACTCCACTACTTCCCCCCTCTGTCTGTGAAATAGTTCAGATCCAGTATTTATTTTGTCTAACATGTTTTCTGTCTCTTTCTCAGAGGTTTGAGATTCTCGATGCTCGACAGCCGGCTCCCAGCTCCATCCTGAGTGTTTCCAGAACAAAGGATGTTGAGGGTCATGCAGATGTGGCATTAAGTGTTGCAGACAAAGACGTCACCTTTCAGGTACCTGTATACTGATTATATATACTGCATATATAAAGATCAAACCCTGATCTATCAGGCAGATATTTATTATAGAACGATCATTTAATAAAATAAACAAAAATGTACTTATTTAATTAAATTCATCTCATTATTTTAATTGACGGTTTTATGTCAATCATATTTAACTAAGCTTATAGGGTTATACGTAATACAATAAAATGAAGATAGTAACCTTAAATGCAAAAATACATTTGGTACAGCCATACTTTGTTTATTTAATCAGATAAAACTATCTGACTTTCCCCGGAGTGTGACGACTTTATGAACCTTCTGACTAAACAGTGAGTGAGTAATACATTTCACAGATATCATGACACACACACACGCACGCACACGCACACACACGTATCAGCAGCCTGACCATCTTATCTGTCCTGATTTTCTCTGAATTATCGCTCTTTAATTCCTCTTCCTCTTCTTCTTGGATGAAACACCGGGTTCGTGACTCACCGCACGGTCCAGGGAGAACAGAGATTTTCCAGACTTCTAAAAATAGTGGCGCTGATCCTCTAGCCAAACAAATGATATCACCGACTACATCATTTTATTTGCTGGATGAGCAGCAGTGATTATTTTGGCTCCTGTGTATCTCATAGATTTAATTCAACATGTGCGTCAGTGATGTCTGTCAATTCTTATCTAAAGGAACATTTTCTCTTTTTCAACATCATTCTTTTACTTTGAAGAGGTCACGAATAGACACAAATCAAGCCATTCTAAATTAAATATGTATTTCCGTTTGGAGTAGTAACAATTATTTCCTAGACAAAGTTAATTAAATGAATAAGTAGAGCAATGGAAGGTGGGTTCTTCTTGAGCCAGGATTCTTTACTTGTCGCCACAATAATCATAAAAAGGTAGGAATTGCTTTTATCGAGACATTTAGGTATACTTTGAAGGTACACAAAGGCAAAAGGCGAGTCAGATCTCAGGTGTAGAATCTCTGAGAATAAAAGTCCCACTCCTTTACAAAAATGTTTAACATGTTTTGCAAGATCTGATCCACTTAATTTGGATCTTTGTTCGGCGTGATAAAGTCAGGTTTCTCCAGCAGAACTCTCCAGATGTTTCCCACAACCTTTCTCGAAGCTGTTAGTCATGTCTGTTTTCTTTGTCTCCATTAACCCCCAGGTGCCAGCAGGCATGAAGGATCTGCGTCCCCCCAACAGCAGCTCCACCTTCATCAGCACGCCCAGCCACTCTCAGCTGATGGCCGACATGATGCAGTCTCACATGGTGAAGGACATCTGTCTCATAGGAGCCAAGGTAGATAACACACAATGTACAGTAATGTCATGTATTTTCTTTTGTTTGGCGAAAAGTGGATTTCCATTTTAGTTGTCATTTCATACAGCACTGTAAATTGCATGAAATGATGAGCTGTTTTGTTTTAATTTAGTTGTATGCATGTTTTGAGTGTGTGAGGACCCCAGGAAGAATAGCCAATGCTCATGCTAGTGCTAATGGGGATGCTAATAGACATACAGTACAGCTGGTGAATGTGAAATCTGGTATTTGTATATGTAGGGTAATCAAATCAAATCAAACTTTATTTGTGTAGCCCAATACCACAAAACACAGTGGGTGTTTCTCAATGTTGAGGACGCTTCCTTGGTAGCACATGTCTTCCGAGTCCGGTCCTTCAGAAGCGAGGCAAGAGTCCTTCCTAGCCTCTGAAACCGAAGAATGGTGGAACAGGCTAACAGGCTAACAGGCTAACAGGCTAACAGGCTAACAGGCTAACAGGCTAACAGGCTAACAGGCTAACAGGCTAACAGGCTAACAGGCTAACAGGCTAACAGGCTAACAGGCTAACAGGCTAACAGGCTAACAGGCTAACAGGCGTGCGTCATATAGGCCCCGCCTTACATGGAGCGCGATTTCCGGCAAAGATTTGGAAATTGGTCCGTGCGCAAAGCATTGTGGGTATTTTAAGACCGGAGTCTACACATGTGCAGCCTGGAAATGTCTCCTAAATGTCTCCTAATGAAGTACGCCGGGTTCGGTAGAAATTCCGAGTATGCTGGACATTGGAACAGTCCTTCGGCAGGACTCTGACGTAGTATCCTTGAAATAGTGGCTCTGGAGCAGCCTTCCTCGACATTAAGAAACACCCAGTGTCCCAGTGGGCTTCACAGATTAAAAACATACAACAACATTGTATATAATGGAGTTACAGCAAAATGAGAAGACAAGATAGTGTGTGGAATACAACAAAAACAAAAAAATATATACAACAGAAGACAATAAAAATACATAAAACATTCAAATTAACATAAAAATTAAATGAAATGAATACCATAACATGCCGGCTCTAACCGAAGGGTTTGTTCAAAATGTAGGTCATAATGATGAAGATAATAACTATGAAGACCTACAATAAACAAGCAGGAGAAGTAACATGCAGATAATTAAAGTATTTGTTGCCTCGATAATTTTACTCTTTCATTCGTAATAATTCCATCCATCCATCCATCTTCTCCCGCTTATCCGTGGTCGGCTCGCGGGGGTAGCAGTTCCAGCAGAGAGCCCCAAACTTTCTTTTCCCTCATCAACCAGCTCTGACTGGGGGGTCCCAAGGCGCTCCCAGGCCAGCGAAGAGATATAATCCCTCCACCTGGTCCTAGGTCTACCCCTTGGTCTCTTCCCAGCTGGACGTGCCTGGAACGCCTCCCTAGGGAGGCGCCCAAGTGGCATCCTAACTAGGTGCCCGAACCACCTCAACTGGCTCCTTTCGACGCGAAGGAGGAGCGGCTCAACTCCGAGTCCCTCCCTGATGACCGAACTTCTCACCTTATCCCTAAGGGAGACACCAGCCACCCGGCGGAGGAAACCCATCTCGGCCGCTTGTATCCGCGACCTCGTTCTTTCGGTCATGACCCATCCTTCATGACCGTAGGTGAGGGTAGGAACGAACATGGCCCGGTAGACAGAGAGCTTTGCCTTCTGGCTCAGCTCCCTTTTCGTCACAACGGTGCGGTAAAGCGACTGCAGTACCGCTCCCGCTGCTCCGACTCTCCGGCCCATCTCACGCTCCATTGTTCCCTCACTCGAGAACAAGACCCCGAGATACTTGAACTCCTTCACTTGGGGTAAGGACTCATTCCCTACTTGGAGTGGACAGTCCATCGGTTTCCTGCTGAGAACCATGGCCTCAGGTTTGGAGGTGCTGACCCTCATCCCAGCCGCTTCACACTCGGTTGCGAACCGATCCAGTGAGTGCTGAAGGTCGCAGACCGATGAAGCCATCAGAACCACATCATCTGCAAAAAGCAGTGATGCAATCCTTAGTCCACCGAACTGCAGACCCCCTCCCCCACGACTACGCCTCGAAATCCGATCCATGTATATTACAAACAGGATTGGTGACAAAGCGCAGCCCTGGCGGAGGCCAACCCTCACCGGAAATGGGTCCGACTTACTGCCGAGGACCGGACACAGCTCTCGCTTTGGGAGTACAGAGATTGGATGGCCCTGAGTAGAGACCCCCTCACCCCATACTCCCGCAGCACCTCCCACAGTAACTCCCTGGGAACTCGGTCATACGCCTTCTCCAAGTCTACAAAACACATGTAGACCGGATAAGCGTACTCCCAGGCCCCCTCCAGGACCCTTGCGAGAGTAAAAAGCTGATCCGTCGTTCCACGACCAGGACGGAATCCGCATTGTTCCTCCTCAATCTGAGGTTCGACAATCGGCCTGACCCTCCTTTCAAGTACCTTGGAGTAAACTTTCCCGGGGAGGCTGAGTAGTGTGATGCCTCTGTAATTGGCACACACCCTCTGATCCCCCTTTTTAAAAAGGGGGACCACCACCCCGGTCTGCCACTCCTTCGGTACTGTTTCCGACTTCCACGCAACGTTGATGAGACGTGTTAACCATGACAGTCCCTCAACACCCAGAGCCTTCAGCATTTCCGGGCGGATCTCATCCACCCCCGGAGCTTTGCCACTGTGGAGTTGTTTGACGACCTCAGTGACCTCCCCCCGGGAGATTGGTGTTGATCCCCCGTCATACTCCAGCTCTGCCTCTAACATAGAGGGCGGAGTTGTCGGGTTCAGGAGTTCCTCAAAGTGTTCCTTCCAACGCCCCAACACTCCATCAGTTGAGGTCAACAACGTCCCATCCTTACTGTACACAGCTTGGATGGTTCCCTGCTTCCCCCTCCTGAGGTGTCGGACAGTTTTCCAGAACAACTTTGGTGCCGCCCGAAAGTCCTTCTCCATGTCTTCTCCGAACTTCTCCCACACCCGCTGCTTTGCCTCGGCCACGGATGAGGCTGCTGCCCTTCGGGCCTGTCGGTACCTTGCAACTGCCTCGGGAGTCCCCCGGGATAACAAATCCCTGAAGGCCTCCTTCTTCAGTCGGACGGCTTCCCTGACCACCGGTGTCCACCAGGAGGTTCGAGGGTTACCGCCCCTTGAGGCACCTAGGACCTTGAGACCACAGCTCCCCACCGCGGCTTCGGCAATAGAGGCTTTGAACACCGACCACTCTGGTTCAATGTCCCCAACCTCCACAGGAATTCCCGAAAAGCTCCGCCGGAGGTGCGAGTTGAAGGACTCCTGAACTTGGGCCTCCTCCAGACGTTCCCAGTTCACCCGAACTACACGTTTGGGCTTACCAGGTCTATCCAGAGGCTTCCCCCGCCACTCGACCCAACTCACCACCAGATGGTGATCAGTTGACAACTCCGCCCCTCTCTTTACCCGAGTGTCCAAAACATACGGCCTCAGGTCCGATGATACGATAACGAAATCGATCATGGACCTTCTGCCTAGGGTGCTCTGGTACCACGTACACTTATGAGCATCCTTATGGTCGAACATGGTGTTTGTTATGGCCAATCCATGACTAGCACAGAAGTCCAGTAACAAACCACCACTCCGGTTCAGATCAGGGGGGCCGTTCCTCCCAATCACGCCCCTCCAAGTGTCTCCATCATTGCCCACATGTGCGTTGAAGTCTCCCAGCAAGATTAAAGAGTCCCCTTCAGGAGCCCCATACAGGACTCTTTCCAGGGTCTCCAAGAAGGCCGAATACTCTGAACTGCTGTTGGGTGCATAAGCACACACAACAGTCAGAGTTTTCCCCCCCATAACCCGCAGGCGTAGGGAGGCGACCCTCTCGTCCACTGGGGTAAACTCCAACAACGAAGCACCTAACCGGGGACTTGTGAGTATCCCCACACCCGCCCGGCGCCTCACACCTTGAGCAACTCCGGAGAAGAATAGAGTCCAACCCCTATCCAGAAGTAAGGTTCCAGAGCCGACGCTGTGCGTAGAGGTGAGCCCAACCAGATCCAACTGGTACCGCTCCACCTCCCGCACAAGCTCCGGCTCCTTCCCCCCCAGAGAGGTGACGTTCCACGTCCCCAAAGCCAGCTTCTGCCGCCCGGGTCTGGTCCGTCGAGACCCTCCGCTTTCACTGCCACCCTTCTGGCAGCGCACCCGACCCCATCGATGTTTCCCGTAGGTGGTGGGCCCGCGGGAGGGAGAAGCGGAGGTGTTGCCCACGGTGCCTTTTCGGGCTGGGCCCGGCCAGGCTCCGTGGCAAGCCCGGCCAGCAGACGCTCGCCGACGAGTCCTCCTTCTGGGCCTGGCTCCAGAAAGGGACCCCGGGCTTCCTCCGGGCCGGATATCCTCACTTCCTGTGTCGTCTTTCATGAGGTCTTTTCGTAATAATTCTTTGATTACAATTCTTTATTTAGAAGAGAGTTGAGAACATTTCACCAGTTGCAATGAAATATACTTGCGGTTACAGAGAGTGGTAAACCTTTGCAATAAGGGAACGGCAAACATTGAAACCCTCCCCTTCTCATTGTCCTCTGATGTGCATCTTATACAATGTTCATGAACTTTATCCAACAACAGAAGGGATGTTTCGTCACAGAGGCATATTGACGTAGTGAGGCACAATCCCGCAGGTGTAACAACAGTCAAACAATACGTTACAATATTTTGGTAATTCGACCAAGCAACCTTTTCTTTTGGTGATGGAACTCATCAGTGGTTTGTTAATTCTTTGAAATGTGGCCGTGTCTGGCGAATAAAGGAAACCCACTCCGACCTTTCATTTGTAATTCTATGAGGGTAAAAGTTCCTTAGAAACTCATCAAGAATTCCTCTTAACACTCGTGATAATCTCTCTGATGGCAACGTGTGTTTTTAACGATGCTAAATATGTCATTGGGATCTTCATCCAACCTTTACTGTAACATGTACAGTGGGGCAAAAAAGTATTCAGTCAGCCAACAATTGTGCAAGTTCTCCCACTTAAAAAGATGAGGCCTGTAATTTTCATCCTAGGTATAACTCAACTATGAGAGACAGGATGGGGGGAAAGAATCCAGGAAATCACATTGTAGGATTTTTAATGAATGACTTGGTAAATTCCTCGGTAAAATAAGTATTTGGTCACCTACAAACAAACAAGATGTCTGGCTCTCACAGACCTGTAACTTCTTCTCTAAGAGCCTCCTCTGTCCTCCACTTGTTAACTGTATTACTGGCACCTGTTTGAACTCGTTATCAGTATAAAAGACACCTGTCCACAACCTCAAACAGTCACACTCCAAACTCCACTATGGCCAAGAC
Organism: Pseudochaenichthys georgianus; assembly: GCF_902827115.2. NCBI lineage: Eukaryota > Metazoa > Chordata > Actinopteri > Perciformes > Channichthyidae > Pseudochaenichthys > Pseudochaenichthys georgianus. The sequence continues at coordinate 48,839 of NW_027263328.1, forward strand.
CAAAGAGCTGTAAAGGACACCAAAAACACAATGGTAGACCTGCACCAGGCTGGGAAGATTGCATCTGCAATAGGTAAGCAGCTTGGTGTGAAGAAATCAACTGTGGGAGCAATTATTAGAAAATGGAAGACATACAAGACCACTGATACTCTCCCTCGATCTGGGGCTCCACGCAAGATCTCACCCCGCGGGGTCAAAATTATCACAAGAACGGTGAGCAGACATCCCAGAACCACACGGGGGGACCGAGTCCATGACCTGCAAAGAGCTGGGACCAAAGTAACTAAGGCTACCATCAGTAACACACTACGCCGCCAGGGACTCACATCCTGCAGTGCCAGACGTGTGCCCCTGCTTAAGCCAGTACAGGTCCAGGCCCGTCTGAAGTCTGCTAGAGAGCATTTAGCTGATCCAGAAGAGGATTGGGAGAATGTCATATGGTCAGATGAAACCAAAATAGAACCTTTTGATAAAAACTCAACTACACGTGTTTGGAGGAGAAAGAATGCTGAGTTAGGTCCAAAGAACACCTGCTGTGAAACATGGGGGTGGAACCATCATGCTGTGGGGCTGTGTTTCTGCAAAGGGACCAGGACGACTGATCCGTGTAAAGGAAACAATGAATGGGGCCATGTATCGTGAGATTTTGAGTGACAACCTCCTTCCATCAGGAAGGGCATTGAAGATGAAACGTGGCTGGGTCTTTCAGCATGACAATGATTCCAAACACACCGCCCGGGCAAAGAAGGATTGAAGCATTTCAAGGTCCTGGAGTGGCTAGCCAGTCTCCAGATCTCAACCCCATAGAAAATCTTTGGAGGGAGTTGAAAGTCCGTGTTGCCCAGCGACAGCCCCAAAACATCACTGCTCTAGAGGAGATCTGCATGGAGGAATGGGCCAAAGTACCAGCAACAGTGAAAACCTTGTGAAGACTAACAGAACACGTTTGACCTCTGTCATTGCCAACAAAGGGTATATAACAAAGTATTGAGATTAACTTTTGTTAGTGAACAAATACTTATTTTCCACCATCATTTGCAAATAAATTCTTTAAAAATCCTACAATGTGATTTCCTGGATTCTTTCCCCCCATTCTGTCTCTCTAGTTGAAGTGTACCTAGGATGAATTACAGGCCTCTCATCTTTTCAAGTGGGAGAACTTGCCCCACTGCATATGTCTGCATGTCTGCGTTTATAATTAGATTCTAATCCCAGGAGAAAATGACATGGACTGACCACATAAGATGTCTAGATGTACCACAGCTATTTTTACATGGAAAGCGTAATGAAATCTGATATTTATAACACTGTTTTTCTTGTTTCTTAGGGCTGTGGGAAGTCTGTGATCGCTAAAGAGTTTGCAGAGATGCTGGGTTACAGCATCGAGCCCGTCATGCTCTACCAGGTGAGTAAAAGGGGATCTTTGGAAAGATTTGAACAGTTTACTATCCGTCAAAACACTACAGAGCACGAGTTTATCGTGTGAGGCAGGAATGTCCGGTTTAATACGTTAATTTAGTATCGCACCTTTCACAGAAATACAATTCACAAGTAAAAAAAGAAAGTAAAAAATAAGACCACATAAACATGAATGCGATAAAAACATGCGCCAACATTTAAGGTTATCATAAAAACAAAAACACAAACAACGAAAAGTCTCAAAAGGAACGAACACAAGAACATAACACACACTTAATCACACACATCTCAAGGAGACGCAAAGATACAGTTAATAAGTCAATGTAAACCAGTTCTTTAGAATCAATTATCTTCCACTTTGCAAAGATTTTCCAGAATATATATATAAATATAACAGTGTTTCCCACAGATCTGAAATATACTTGGGGGGTGGTGGTAGCGGAGGGGGGGGGGGGGTGTGAGGTGACGTGCAACAACATTAACCTTTCTGTTGGTCGCGTGTTAGCAGACCCTTCACGCGATGGCAGAGCGAACAGCTACAGGCAGGGCCCATAATGATAGCCCTATAGTTTAAATCGACTACCCACACATGAACATATGGAAATGGAGTTAAATGCATCAATCTGGTGCATTTTGAGGGGGAAATATAGAGACTAGATATATGGAAACACCTATATTAAACAGAACTGTATACATTTCAATAATCATAAAATCATGGCCATACCCAATAACATACCATTTCCAATATGAAAAAAACACTGAAACTTGTTTATTAATTAATGTATGGTTCATTTATAGTTGAGTGTGTCTGTGCTCCTGAATCAGCCTCTCCTGTCTCCCTCCTCTCCCCCTGCTCCTCTTTGAGGCAGCAGCAAAGACTAGTTTTCTCTCAACAAGTTTTAAAAGTGTATCTTACCTTTTTTCACCCAGTTAACTTTTTATTTATTTATTCATGCATATTTTACTAATCACATTACATTTCATTTAGCTGACGCTTTTATCCAAAGCGACTTATAATGACCGATTACAGGGACATCCTCCCTGGAGTAACTAAGGGCTAAGTGCCTTGCTCAAGGGCACACTATTGGTGGTGTTCCTGGCAGGATTTGAACCCACAGCCTTCCGATCTTCAGCCCACCTCAGATTAGACCAATCACTACCCTCTCAAATGGAAATATGTGTTTACATAAATGGTGACCACACCGTTTGAAACCCACTGAGAACTTAGACTAAGTTAACTATCTAAACACTCAGAGTCCTTTACCTCACCTGAGCTGAGTTTATCCCGAGCTTGAATGACACACAGAGACCAATCAAGGGCTTTGATTTATGATCTGTATGACAGTGGCCATGTCGGCAGGCCACATCATGTGGACAGCCAGTCACCCTGTGTGAGGCAGGCCACTTAACAGGCCAGAAGGAGGCGAGATCAGTGCAAGGGAGCGAGGGATCATTGTCCACAAGTTAATCGATCGCAGATGGCGTCGTGGTCACGGACGAATAAAAAAAAAAATTATAAAAAAACAAAAACCTAAATGGGTCGCGAAATATACTTGGGCGGCCGTTAATATACCTGGGCGGCCCGCTCAAGTATAGTCTGTGTGGGAAACCCTGATATATAAATATAATTGATTGGCAGGTACGTTTACACATACAGGAATTTGCTTCGGTGTGAGAAATTGGGATTAATTAAGTACTATCCTATCCTATAAGTTTATCATGTGAGGAAGACCATATCAGTGGCAGAAAAGTCAGGTTTCATAATAATAATATTACGTTTATTTAGTATAGCACCTTTCACAGAAATACAATCCACAAAGTGCTTCACAAGTCAAAGTAGAACATGCATTTCCTGCAGAGACCAAGTCAGTGTGTTTTGCTGAACGTAGCGGAGAAATGCAGAAAAGTGAAAGGATTTGAATCAAATGGTTACAGCTCAAATGCATTGCCACGACTTTGATGAACACTTGAAAGTGAAATGTTAAACTGGAAGAGGAGGAAACATAGTGAAGATTAATATTGAAAAGAAAAGGTTTAAAAAAGGTATAAACAGCAACATGTAGCCTCGATGTCCTGACATAGCTGAATAAGTTAATAGTTGAATGGTTTCTGCAGCTGAACGTAGGCTGAAGGAGTTGCATATTACATGTAAGTAGTGAATGAATGTGTATTAAGACGCTTTGAAAAGCAGCAGAATATTTTATCTGCAAACTTTTGAACTAAAACCAAACGTCACCAATAATGTATAAAATATGTGGAACGTGTTGAAGTCGGTATGAAGTCTCCATCAGACAGAAAAATAATACACTTTATCTGTAAAGCACCTTTCGTGCACAAAGCAGCCCAAACAGTGCTTTACAGAAAACATAATAATATTCAAATAAATAGAGAACAAGATAAGGTTCAATGATACCAGTGAGAACGGAAAGTTAACAAAATTAAGTCATATTAAAAAGGTGTGTGTGTGAAAACTAAACACGTTGCCTTGTCTTCCAAGATCTGCGGATCAGATCTGCCACAAAAAGTTGTTTTCATTGACTTCAGGCGAACATCATAAGATACATAACATTAATATATGAAGGAACTATCTAGTAACCTTCCAGCTTTTCTGAAGTGTGTTGAAGTCGAACATAACGCCCGCTGAGCGGAGCTGACCGTATTAACTGCAGCATTTCTCATGTCCATGTAGCTCCTGGTAATACAGCATCAACGAACGCAGGTAAGACCGTCCAGGGAACATTTAGGAGATCTTGCCAGTTGCATGAATGAACATACAGTATTATGTTCATTTACTGGATCCTCTGAAGTTGTTGAGAGACAGAGGTGCTGTGGTCCGTTTACTGGAAGAGACAGAGAGTTATTAGGAGACTCCTCACTCCATTAAAGATGCTCACTCTCAATGTCAGAGGAGGTCTGATGCACGGCTTCCTCCTAATCGCTTCCTGCGTGGCCTCAGAGAGCTTTTCCTCCTGTTACAACCCGGCTCCTGGGCTGCAACATAAAGCGGGGAGGCGAGACGAGGGGTAAGATATAATGTTCATTTATTCAAAACAAGCCAACCAGCAACAGGTCCCTGACGCCGGCACAGGACAAGTGCCCAGAGGAGACAGAGCGACGTAACGGCTGGCTCCTCCTATATCCTCTTCCTTTCCAGGTGCAGCTCATCAGGCAGGTATCCTCCCACCGGTGCGACTCATCAGCCATGACCCTGTGAACACCCACAAAGCACACCCACCGCCAGACGGCACCCCACGTGGTGTGGAGGGGTCGTCACACCCCGGACCCTCCCTTTAGCGCACAATGTCTTGGAACAAAAGCCTCGTCTGTGCCACGACACGGATGTTCTTCACTATAATGTGCCATTAGCTGTTATCTGTAATGCTCGGATATCAAATGATGTGGTGGGAAAGTAGGGTATTAATTCAATAACATCTCTCTCACTGTGAACACTTCCTATTGATTCAATCCATTTGTATTGAAAGCAGTTATAAAATACAATTCAAATCACAAGGCTTAATGGAGATGTGTGAATGGGACACCCTGTGCACATATCTAAAGCTTGGGATAGGGATATTAAACGGAACCTATTTAAATGTTATCTTACTCGCACATCTAGAATTAGTGAGAGTTGATGTATGTAGGAGGAGGCTGTGGCTCAGTGGGGTAGTGCGCTGAACTTTGAATCAGGGGATAGCAAGTTCGAGTCCCACTGCAGTCAGCATGTCGTTGTCCTGTGGGGATTGTCCACAGTACTGAATGTATGCAAGTCACTTTGGATAAAAGCGTCTAACAAGTGACATGTAATGTATATACAGAAATCAAAAGTTGTCTGACCCTAGATTTAGATAGTCTTGTAAAATGGTCCTAAAACACCGATATATGAAAAAAATAGAAAATAATGTTACAAATGAAATGCAATTTGGAGTAAAGTAATTTGTTTATAACGTTGTTACGTGTTACTCTCATTGGTCATGTGCGCGTTCCTGTGTGTTGGGGGAGGGGCTCTGTGAGGAAGGGGCAGATTTTCTCCGGTTGCGTATTTTCAAATTCTAGCGCACCGGTTTCTCCATTCTTACGGTACCCCACCTTTAAGATCAGACATGTATTAATACAAACTAATCTGTCCCTGGTTTTACCCTTGTAAAATGGTCCGAAAACATTGGTTTGAAATAGGTAAGATATGATAAACACTGATATAGGAAGAAAATGTCCAAATTAAATGCATTTCGGACAAGTAGCTTATTTACAAACTGCAAAAAGTACCACTTTTGCTCTTTTTAAAGACGGATAAAGAGATATTTATAGTGTTATTAATCTAATGCCATACCTGTGGACCTCTGCAAACCACACTTTAAGTTGACGTTGCTCTCAATCCCTTCCACGTCATTAACTCTGTTCCTTGGTGTCCATTTCACTCATACTGTATAGACCAGGGGTGTCAAACTCAAGGCCCGGGGGCCAAATCCGGCCCGCGACTTCATTGTCTGTGGCCCCTCAAGAGCTCTGAAAGAATATTACATGTTTATTATACGGTTACATGGCGATTTACAGAAGCACGTTGCCCATAAACTGCATATCCCACAATGCATCTGAAATTTAACTTTTTTCTCAGAATTTCACTTTTTTATTTTATGTCAGTTTTCTTTCTTCAAAATGTCACTTTTTTATTTATTTATCCAGAATGTGGCTTTTCTTTTTTAATCATTTTGTGACATTCTCACTGAAGAGACTTGCAATTATTTGCCCCGGACTTCTGCTTTCAGACGTAGTTAATTATGAAGTTATTACCCTATCCGATAATAATCCAATGCAGAGACAATAATGTAATATAATACATTATTTTATATATATGAAATATTTATATATGTATTTTGATATAGTCTTAAAGTTACAACCGGCCCTTTGAGTGCAACCATAATTCCTACTGATATAGACTATTCTACTATAAAACATTCTCTTGCACTATTTGATGTCCGATATGTTGAACTGCTGGAGGCCTGCGACCTAAGTGTGTCCTTGCCATGTCTCCTCTGTAGCTAATGTGCAAAGGACAATAAAGCCTTGAATTGAACTCTTCCCCCTCTTCTTGCAGGACATGACGGCCAGAGACCTCCTCCAGCAGCGCTGCACGCTCCCTAACGGAGACACAGCGTGGAGACCCTCCCCTCTGGTGACCGCCGCCTTGGAGGGGAAGCTGCTGCTGCTGGACGGGGTCCACCGGGTCAACCTGGGGACCCTCGCCGTGCTCTCCAGGTACTTTAGTACATGTCTCTTCGACATCAACATGTGTCCCCTCTTCTCCATGTCTCTTCTACATCAACATGTGTCCCCTCTTCTCCATGTCTCTTCTACATCAACATGTGTCCCCTCTTCTCCATGTCTCTTCTACATCAACATGTGTCCCCTCTTCTCCATGTCTCTTCTACATCAACATGTGTCCCCTCTTCTCCATGTCTCTTCTACATCAACATGTGTCCCCTCTTCTTCGTGTCTCTTCTTCATCAACATGTGTCCCCTCTTCTTCATGTCTCTTCTACATCAACATGTGTCCCCTCTTCTCCATGTCTCTTCTACATCAACATGTGTCCCCTCTTCTTCATGTCTCTTCTACATCAACATGTGTCCCCTCTTCTTCATGTCTCTTCTACATCAACATGTGTCCCCTCTTCTTCATGTCTCTTCAACATCAACATGTGTCCCCTCTTCTTCATGTCTCTTCTACATCAACATGTGTCCCCTCTTCTTCATGTCTCTTCAACATCAACATGTGTCCCCTCTTCTTCATGTCTCTTCTACATCAACATGTGTCCCCTCTTCTTCATGTCTCTTCTACATCAACATGTGTCCCCTCTTCTTCATGTCTCTTCTGCATCAACATGTGTCCCCTCTTCTTCATGTCTCTTCTACATCAACATGTGTCCCCTCTTCTTCATGTCTCTTCTACATCAACATGTGTCCCCTCTTCTCCATGTCTCTTCTACATCATCATGTGTCCCATTACATTACATTTAGAGATGTCCAGATCCGATCGGGGATCGGAGCCGATCACGTGATTTTTAAAAAATCGGGGATTGGGATTTTTTTATTTTTATAAAATATATTTTTTTAATTTAATGTTACAAAACAAAAATGACCATGTTCACGTCTTAAAGTCATCCTGAGGACTTAGTTTTGGTTTAAAATGACTCAACATCATGTGTGTGTTGCTTTCTTTGGGCTTGTTTTCAGACCTGCTTATTCCTCTGAAAGCAACAGAGTGGGCGCAGTGTCTGATAGTAGCAGCAAGCTAACGAGAGGCTACGTCCAGCTGGTGACTCGGGAGTCGGGACAGAGAAAATGTCAGGAGTTTGGAAGTATTATGAAATTGAAAGCGAAGGCAGTGTAACAGCCAGATGCAATGTTTGCAAGGCGGAGGTTCCGCGTGGTGGAAAGAACAGAGCTACGTTCAACACGACCAATCTAATACGCTACCTGAGAAACAAACACCAACAACAATGAACTTTTAAAAGGAAAGAGAAACTGCCCCAGAACAGAGAAAAGGCCAAACAATAACAGCCAAGATAGCTGAATTCATCGCGTTGGATGACCAGCCGTTATCTGTTACCTTTCACCTTTCTTTCTCTTAATGCATTGCATAAAGATCGGATCGGGAAAAATCGGTATCGGCAGATTGTCAAAATCAAATGATCGGAATCGGATCGGGAGCAACAAAAGGTGATCGGGACATCCCTAGTTACATTACATTGCATTTAGCTGACGCTTTTATCCAAAGCGACTTACAATAAGTGCATTCGACCAAGAAGATACAAACTTGAAGAAAACAGAATCATAAAGTACATCAGGTTTCAAAGAGCCAAGCATTTCAAGTGCTACTCAACTGGCTTTAGGTAAGCCAGTCCTTTATTAGTATATAAGTGCTTTGTTAGTAGTTCTTTGTTAGTCATTCTATCGCTCGAAGTGGAGTCTAAAGAGATGAGTTTTCAGTCTGCGCCGGAAGGTGTGTAAGCTTTCTGCTGTCCTGATGTCAATGGGAGCTCATTCCACCATCTTGGAGCCAGGATAGCAAACCCACGTGTTTCTGCTGATGGGAACTTGGGTCCCCCTCGCAGCGAGGGAGCAGCGAGTCGTTTGGCTGATGCAGAGCGGAGTGCACGTGCTGGGGTGTACGGTTTAACCATGTCCTGGATGTAGGAAGGGCCAGATCCATTCGCAGCATGGTACGCAAGCACCAGTGTCTTGAAGTGGATTCTAGCAGTTACCGGAAGCCAGTGGAGGGAGCGGAGGAGCTGAGTGGTGTGGGAGCATTTAGGAAGGTTGAAGACCAGACGAGCCGCTGCATTCTGGGTGAGCTGCAGAGGTCGGATGGCACATGCAGGTAGAGCAGCCAGGAGGGAGTTGCAGTAGTCTAGGCGTGAGATGACGAGAGCCTGGACCAGAAGCTGCGTGGCTTTCTGGGTCAGCTGGGGACGCATCCTCCTGATGCTGTAAAGCGTGTATCTGCAGCAGCGGGTTGTAGCAGCTATGTTTGCAGTGAAGGACAGGTTGTTATCCAGGGTCACACCCAGATTCCTTGCATTCTGAGTCGGGGAAACAACAGAGGTGCCGATGTTGATTGTTAGGTCAAGAGTGGGACCTGGGTCTCTGAGCGGGGAAAGAAAATAATTAATTGGGTGTCGTCAGCAGGCCCGCCTTAACCTGCCATCAGGCCCTGGGGCTGATGGTTTTGTAGGCCCCCTATTTAAACAACAAATGAAAGTCATTTATAGCCTCTGCAGGCTCTGTGATCGCACTTCTCCACTCTGCTCTGCGCGCGCCTGGTCCTCTCCTCCAGATGAGTGACGTATCGGGCCTCCCTCGTGTATCTGTCCGGTTGCCGTTGGCTCCCCTCCACGTAGCAAGTCCTCGTCGTCCTCTCCATCTCCTCCAACAGATAATGTCCCTCCCGTCTGTTTTTCCTCTCCCGCTACTCCATCGCTATCAGAACCAGACGGTCTACTTGGCTCCGAGGCCCCGCGGCCGGCACCGCTGCCGCTCGGTACAGAACTTATCCGTCCTTCCTCCTCATCCCGGCCTACAGGTTTAAAATAACCTGCAAGCTTCTACATATTTTGTAATAGCTGCTTGTCTCGAAACTCCTTTTCCCACAACAATTTCCTTTTCGAGCGCCACTCTCAAACTTTTTCTTCTCAAACTTTTTCTCCTAAACAACCTTCATCAATCACTCGCAATTTGAATAAGTCACATGTGAAACATATTCTCATTCTGATTGGCTGTGAAGTGGTGCCCACTGACTGTTTCGGAGTCATCTCTGGAACCCATCGATCTGATTGACTAGCGGAGCAAATGATCATAATACTACGGAGCGAAGATATTTTCGTTTGGATACTGGTCTGGGGGAAGCTCACGAGTGTGTGTGTTTGTGTATTTTTGCGTTTGTGTGTATTGTGTTTGTTTCCCGGGGAAAACACTCACGAGAAACACCGGCTGTTGTTATGCCTGCTGTGACGTCAGGTTACTCCGAGTGAGTGGCGAGTGAGAGCTGATATCTTCCCTTTACATGCTTCAAAAATGTATTTATCGTGTGATTTTGGAAATAAAAGTTTCATATTCTGAAAGCCAAGACTTTGTTTATTTAAATGTTTTTGAAAAACATCCGAAATAAAAAACTTTTTTTTTTTAATTAAACTTTTTTTTAAAACTTTTTTATTGGCTCATGATATGCCCCTGATCTCCGTAGGCTTCAGCCCAGGTCAGCCCGTGCATTAAGGCGGCCCTGGTCGTCAGCGTAGCAGTGGTATGAAAAACCATGCGGGCTAATGACTGATCCGAGCGAGTTTGTGTACAGGGAGAAGAGGAGAGGACCAAGAACAGAGCCCTGAGGGACCCCTGTAGTTAATTGACAAGGGTCGGACTCGGACCCTCTCCAAGTAACCCTGTAGGTGCGGTCTTTGAGGTATGAGGTGAGGAGGGAAAGTGCAGAGCCTGAAACTCCAAGTTCTTGGAGAGTGCGAAGGAGGATCTGATGATTCACCGTGTCGAATGCAGCAGACAGGTCCAACAGGAAGATGACAGAGGAGAGGGAGGCTGCTTTAGCCGTGTGCAGTTCCTCAGTGACAGCAAGGAGGGCAGTTTCTGTGGAGTGACCTGCCTTGAAACCAGACTGGTGCGGATCCAGAAGGTTGTTCTGATGGAGATAACAGGAGAGTTGTTTAAAGACAGCGCGTTCAAGTGTTTTAGACAGGAACGGGAGGAGAGAGACCGGAACGGGAGTACATGTGTCCCCTCTGTTCCTGAAAACGTTCAGAGTCTCTTTCCACAAAGATTCTCTCTCTTTTTGATCCATTTCTATAAAAACCTGTCTGAAAATGAGCTGATCAGATTTTGGCCACTTTATGCACACACACACACACACACACACACACACACACACACACACACTCTAACAGCTGTGTTGTGTGTCCCAGGTTGCTCCACGACAGGGAGCTGGATCTGTACGATGGGACCAGGCTGCTGAGGTGGGACCGATACCAGGAACTAAAGGAACAACTGGAGCTCAGTGACCAACAGCTGCAAGAGAGGTGCACACACACACACACACACACACACACACACACACACACACACACACACACACACACACACACACACACACACACACACACACACACACACACACACTCAATCGAATCAAAAATCGAATTACTTCACCAATTTTCCTTGACGATGTAACTGGATGGATAATGAATATTCCCAACAATGTGTTTTTTTATTATACATACTTGAGTATTAAAGGATCAATAAAAAGAGGGCAGAGGGCCACATAAAGGAAGAGGGTGATATGAAGTCCCAGCACTTAATTCCCCAGATCCACTTTGTTTGAGCTTCTCCGACGGCATCCAATCAAGTTGCAGGAGATAACCGCCAAGACTTCAGGGTTCATGCGTTGGTCAACGTTAGAGGAATTGCAGTATGACAAAAGTGAAACCACATTGCTTGAAGAGGTTTTTATGATTTCTTTACAGATTAAAATCAAGGGTTTATGTCTTGTCCCCGGAGTGGACTTGGGAGTTTAGAGTAAGACCTTGAATTACCAGTGAAACAATGACTTCATGAAAGCAAGTATTTGTACGAGAGGTGAACGTCTCTGATTGGACGTGGATATCTTCTTGCCTCAATTTGCCCCTAAAACACCATCCCAACTTTAGTCTGGCTTTTCTTCCCCGCAGAACCAAAAAGGCCACAGACTTTACAACTTGTGTTCACACTGAAAATAGCCAGAGCTGAGAGATTGCTTCTGTCTGCAGAGAGTTGAAAACACGGTCAAGGAAGTTCAATTTGAGTTATACGTTTGAAGGCTGATTCCAAACCCGAGAGGTTTATGAAACTGTGACGCAGTATTTCACATTGTCTTCCTGCTTGGTTTTAATATATTATACTCCAATGACCGTGTGTGTGTGTGTGTGTGTGTGTGTGTGTGTGTGTGTGTGTGTGTGTGTGTGTGTCCTAGCATTACTATACTTGTGGGGACCTAAATCTGTTTACATAGTCACGTGTGGGGACTCGCCTCCCTTATGGGGACACATTGGAGGTCCCCATAAGGGGGATCATTAATTTTAGGGTGAAGACTTGGTTAGGGTTAGGCATGTGTTGTTATGGTTACGGTTAGGATAAGTCTCCAGGAAATGCATGTAAGTCAATGTAATGTCCCCTGAAGTGATGTATATGTTTGTTTGTGTGTGTGTGTGTGTGTGTGTACATGCACTCAAAAACCCACCTAAGCTGGCAGGAAGGATGTTTGTGGTGGGGCGTCTGGGCTGAAATAAACCCACTTCCTCTTCCTCCACTCCTGTGGCTCAGACGAAGTGTGTGTGTGTGTGTGTGTGTGTGTGTGTGTTGGTGTGTGTGGTGTGTGTGTGTGTGTGTGTGTGTGCTGTGTGTGTGGTGTGTGTGTGTATGTGTGTGGTGGTGTGTTGTGTGTGTGTGTGTAGTGTGTGTGTGGTGTGTGTGTGTGTGTGTGTGTGTGTGTGTGTGGGTGTGTGTGTGTGTTGTGGTGTGTGTGTGTGTGTGTGTGTGTGTGTGTGTGTGTGTGTGTGTGTGTTGTGTGTGTGTGTTGTGTGAGTGTCGTGTGTGTGTGTGTGTGTGTCGTGTGTGTGTGTGTGTGTGTGTGTGTGTGTGTGTGTCGTGTGTGTGGTGTGTGTGTGTGTGTGTGGTGTGTGTGTGTGTGTTGTGTGTTGTGTGTGTGTGTGTGTGTGTGTGTGTGTGTGTGTGTGTGTGTGTACCACCATAGTGCAGGTTTCAGTGTATTCTCCAAATAGTCCAACATTTAAGTTTCCAGTGAAGAGGAACATGGCTGTAGATTTGAGAGAACAAGCAAGATGCTAGGAAATAGAAAGTGTGTGTGTTTCTCCAGCAAAGAGGCTCATGGCTGTGGATTTGAGAGAAACAGAAAGTGTGTGTGTGTATACATGAATGTGTGTTAATAGACTCTTTTATCCTTAAAAACTTGCATACACTTTAATATCGTTGGATATCAGGAGCAATGAGGGGTTTAGTATCGTGCAGGTAACGGGGATCACACCGACGACCCTCGGATCCGTAGATCAGATTGTCCTGGACCACACGGCGTGTGTGTGTGTGGTTTGGAGCTCTGCACAGGACTAAGATTTGTACAGATTGTGATCTCACTCCCGCTGCCCACATCAGTGTTTCCTGAAATGAAAACAACACACATGCAGCACAATGTTTCCCCGAGGCGGAGCAGTAAAGCGTTATGGATCGTGTCCCCGTTCCCTTTCTCTCAGTGTTGTTTCCAATAGCAACAAACACAAGCCGCATGCAGGGGCGTCCAGACTTCAGAGCGGCAAATTGCTACCATTTAGCAGTTATCAGATTTGGATTGGATGGTTGTTATTGATGTGTTATCTAAATGTGTGTTGCTGAGTACAAAAGGGAAGGAAGGAGACGCACAGCCCCAGATGAAAAGTGGGATAGTGCGCATGATGAAGCTTAAATCGGCCGCTTCGGATGTCTTCACATATGAGATGTCTTCCCACACACTGATGATCAAAGTGCGCTTCCTTCTCCGCCCACATTCGAGTATATATTTATATATCCTGTCCTCTAGATCACACAGACAGCTGTCGAAGGTCATTGTCTTGTCCCTGACATATATAGATTGGGACACACACACACACACACACACACACACACACACACACACACACACACACACACACACACACACACACACACACACACACACACACACACACACTTCTTCTACAGTTTTCAAAGGAAGTTTTGATTCTCTGTCAACATGTTATGCCATTGCCACCCATTCAAATTACAGTAGCATTATCTTTATCTGACACTCTGGGTTTGAGCAGAAGGGAAAGACAAAAAGAAGATAAACAGCATTTGATTGTTCGTTAAATAATCTAATTTCATTGCTATGAATAAAGATTAGTAAGGAGGTCATAATATGTTTGCCTCATGGCTGAAGTTAAGTTTCTCCAGCTCTCCCCAGGTTGGCAAAAAGATGCTTCTCAAAATGCATCAGATTGATGCATTAAAATATGGAATATTCAAAATGTTCTTCCGGGGGAGCATGCCCCCTGACCCCCCTAGAGGGATAATATCCTTCTCACCTGTTTCACCCCTGACCCGTTTTCATGCCTGAATTACACGTGTCAGTGTGTATGTACTAGGGCTTCAAGATAAATAAAATAAAAGAACTAATTGCTGATTAAAATGCCTGATATTGAAATTAAAGTATGACACATTATTGACAATTACGAGCCATCGAGGTGCCTCGGGGCTTCTGGGACGGGTCTGCTATCGGTTCTGAGAGTAACAACAAAACATGCAGAGGCAGCGTTTAGCTGCTATGCCGGACAATCTGGAACAAACTAATCAAATCGTGCACGTCCGCAGAAACGCTCACTATTTTTAAATCTAGACTAAAAACATATCTTTGCCGCTGCTTTTAATTGAGCTGCTCATATTCGCACTACAGTATGCCTTTAAACATGTATTGTTTACCTGTGGTGTTTATTTTTATTATCTTTGCTTTGTAATGCCTGTTGTAAAATGCCATTATATATATAATGTGGTTTCTAAAAAGTCTTCATTTGTTTTGTGAAGCACTTTGTCGCGTACAGAAAAGTGCAATATAAATAAACTTGTCTTGACATCATAAAATAATACTGATGAGACATCCATGTGATGCAATTTGGATATTGCACTTCATTATTTCTCAGGTCTTTTAACTATTTTCTGGTGTGTGTGTGTGTGTGTGTGTTCAGGTCAGTCTTCCCCATCCACCCCTCCTTCAGGGTGCTGGCGCTGGCAGAGCCCCCTGTTCTGGGCTCCTCCAGCAGCCGAGGTCAGCAGTGGCTCGGCCCCGAGCTGCTCACCATGTTCCTCTATCACACCGTGACCCCCCTGTCCAGAGAGGAGGAGATGCACCTCATCCAGGGCCTGGTGAGACACACACACACACACACACACACACACACACACACTCAAATTGTAATTTGTTGTAAACTCTGAAAGATTTCCGTTCCCTTAATCCACATCATTTCCTATCTTATCTCCTCCTCTTCATCACCGCCTCTCTTCTTTTATCTCACTTTTCAGACTCTTAATGTTCCAAAGGAAGCAGCAGAGCAGCTCCTGCACCTCACACACAGCCTCCGCCAGATGAACGACCCTACAGTAAGTATATATATGTGTGTGTGTGTGTGTGTGTGTGTGCTCTTACAGGTATGTTTACATGTGTGTGAGCTAAGTTATGTGTGTGTGTTTCCAGGCACAGTCCCTGGCCTCCTCTCTCTCCACCAGACAGCTGCTGAGGATCTGCCGCCGTCTCTCTCAGTACCCCGAGGAGAGCATCGCCCACGCTGTCAATAAAGCTTGTCTTTCCAGGTACACACACACACACACACACACACAACCCCACACACCTAACCCTAACCCTAACCAAGTCTTCACCCTAACATTAATGATCCCCCTTATGGGGACCACCATTTTGTCCCCATAAGGGAGGCGAGTCCCCACACGTGACTGTGTAAACAGATTTAGGTCCCCACAAGTATAGTAATGCTAGGACACACACACACACACACACACTCAAATTCCTACTTCCTGTGTTTATCTGGGTTGTGATGCACTTTGTTTTTGTTTGATCGAAGTTATTTTCTAATGTTTTGATTGTGTGTGTGTGTGTGTGTGTGTGTTTCAGGTTCCTGCCCAGCCTGGCTCGTGCCTCTCTAGATAAAAACCTGGCTAACTGCTCCATACAGGACCCCCCCGATGCTGCAGAACACACTCGTGACCACAGCTGTAAGTCCCAGTCAAATATAACATTACTTAACATTTTATTTTAACGCTTTTACCCCAAAACACTTACAAAGGGTGCATTCAGCCATGAAGAGCAGGTACATCAGCTTTCAATAGGACATCCCTTTAAGTGCTACACACAGACGTGAAGTCAGTGACTTTCTGCTGTCCTGATATACACGGGAAGCTCCCGTCTGTGTTTACCCGTCACACACCAGCT
Organism: Pseudochaenichthys georgianus; assembly: GCF_902827115.2. Classification (NCBI taxonomy): domain Eukaryota; kingdom Metazoa; phylum Chordata; class Actinopteri; order Perciformes; family Channichthyidae; genus Pseudochaenichthys; species Pseudochaenichthys georgianus. Next base: position 64,818 of record NW_027263328.1, read on the forward strand.
AGCCTCATCGGAGGACGTGCATCTTAAAGTCTTTATTTATGTTCTCTCCTACGAATGCATAGCAACACAAGCTATCGGTGGAGGACTCTCTCAGATAGGAGACAGATTGATTACATTGTCATGTTTTTGTTTTATCTTGTGTGTAGCTTGTACTGCGACCTTGAAAGCCGCCTTTTATAAATA
>NW_027263328.1:67500-75592 GCF_902827115.2 Pseudochaenichthys georgianus
TAGCTAAGAGATACAAAGACACAAGACGAGGGGTAATAATGGTACAAATGAGACATTTAGTTAAAGTTGGACCTTTCTGATAAACAACTGCTGACTTCTTACGACGGATAATAGATTTATATTTAAAGGCCCCATGTCATGCGTTTCCGGTTCTGACCCGTCCCCTCGTGTTATGAAGGTGTCTGCATGTGAACGGTCTGCAGTCACACACCCTCAAAGTGCACCCTGCAGCGAGTAACCTGTCTGCTGCCCCAGAACGCCTCGTCGGAGAGGTCTCTTTCTCTTCCTGGTACCACGTGACGTAACAAATGGACCAATCCGTGGAGCTCCTCACACACACACACACTCACACACACTCACGCACTCACGCACTCACTCACGCACTCACGCACGCACTCACGCACGCACGCACGCACTCACTCACTCACTCACTCACTCACTCACTCACTCACTCACTCTCACACACACACACACACACACACACACACACACACACACACACACACACACACACACACACACACACACACACACACACACACACACACACACACACACTGGTGTCATTTCCTGGTTGCTAACAAACGCCATTGTAACATAATCACTGGTGTTCCGCTGTAGCGGTGGTGGACTCATCAGAACAGAGTGGGCGAGCTGACCAATCAGAGCACAGTGGGCTCACAGGGGGGGGCGGAGCTCCAACAAGCCGTTCAGGACAGAGAGTGAACACACACACACCACACAGAGATGCTGTGAGAAACCAATGTGAGTTTGGAACATTGAACAATGTAAAAACCTCAACAATGGAATTATGATCCGTAGAAATGGGACCTTTAAGGATATCTTATACTGTACCTGCTGACCTCTGCACACCACACTAAAACCTTTATATTAAAGTTCATGTCATACCCTTTTCATAAGATGCTTTTTCCTCGCTGTGCGTGTTAAACGGTCATTAAGCTCTAAAGCCAGTATTTTAGTTTGCTTATCGATCTCTTGCATTAACCTGAAGCTGTAATGAGTGCCTTCTCGCCCCAGCTGCTCTGCACGTGCACACACATCAGTTCAGTGAACAGACGTTTGTATTGCTTTGTGCAAATGACATTAAAGAGACTTGTGCACACGTCAGCTTTGAATAAATGCCCGTGTGAGGTTTTCTTCTCCCGCCCTGACGTCCTCTGGCAGCACTGAAGGCGCTCTGTGACCCAGATGCATCTCGTTCTCTCGTTCTCTCGTTCTCATTCTGCCTTTCCCTCCGCCTGCTTGTGTTGGAGAGAAGATGAGAGCAACGAGGGCGCCCTACTTATCAGTGACCTGCTTTCTGTCTTCAGAGCCGATTTTAAAAGCATAAGGAGGGGAAGCAAACCTCGTGGTGGTTTTAAATCTTAAAACACAAACAACATGAAGTTATTTTCTATCAAATGTGAAATGCAATTGACCATCTGTGTGCAGTCGAAGTGTGTGAGGCCATACGCTGATGTGTGTTTCTCCGCAGCACATGATGGTGATGGAGGACATGTTGAAGGACTTCCTGTTGGGAGAGCACCTCCTCTTGGTGGGAAACCAGGTGAGTGACATCACAGTGCTCGTGAAAGGACCCACAGAAGCACCTTTTATACATCAGTTACGGCCCGTCCACACTACAGCGTCGACAGCGTCGACAGCGTCGTCACTTTGAATGGGGTGACGTCACGTTGCCTCGCTTTTTCGCTGAACTGAATTGTGGGTAGCATTGCAGTCAGTCTCCACCGTCTCCGGCGTCAGAAGTTGAACATTGTTCAACTTCTGACGCCGGAGACGCCGGAGTAGCCAGCGCCAGCCAATCAAATCCCATTTCTGAAAATCTGACAGCTGAAGCCGTAGCCAATCAAACCGCGTCTAAGCTGGGAGAGATATCCCGCCGTTCATTTCTATATTTCAAAAAGAGTCGGAGGAGACACTAACTATCGCCGTAGCAAATCACCCGGTTTTGTATGACCAGACCCTCTTCACCTACCGGGATACAAACCGGAGGAACCAGGCATGGAGGGAGGTGGCAGAGACAGTGGGGGAAACTGGTAGGTTTTCGCCTGTTTGGGGAGTTTATATATATATATATATATATTTATATATATATTGCTCCCATAAAATCCCCGGGGGTTTTTGCTTTGTATGTCGGGGGCGGGAGATTCATGTGATTGGTTGTTGGTCGCGTTGCTTGAATAAAATCCCCAAGCTCCAGACACGCCCAGCTCCAAGCTTTTTTTGAAGCTGTAGTGTGGACGCTCCGTTACTCCATGCTACCTTGGATGTTTGAAGAAACATTGTTTTCCCCATGCCTGTGACGGTAATGGTGAACAACAAGTAAAGGAATTGAGTCAATGGGGCCTCATTAGACAATATCAAAACTAAGAAACTCTCACTGCTTTAGTAATTCTCAATATGTAGCTGCTCACTGATTCCCAAACACAGGCCATTTAACTTAAACCTTACTATTTAGAACACAGGCAAGTGGCGCGAGTGGGAGTGTTTATATGCAAGAGTTTAAATAGTGGGGTAAAAGTATGTGTCGTGGCTTCCTTCCTTGTTTTTTCACCAAGCCACTCGACGCCTTAAACCAGGGGGGTCAAACTCAATGTCATCACGAGCCACGTAGGAATTATGGTTGCACTCGAAGGGCCGGTTGTAACTTTAAGACTATATCAAAATACATATATAAATATTTCATATATATAAAATAATGTATTATATTACATTATTGTCTCTGCATTGGATTATTATCGGATAGGGTAATAACTTCATAATTAACTACGTCTGAAAGCAGAAGTCCGGGGCAAATAATTGCAAGTCTCTTCAGTGAGAATGTCACAAAATGATTTAAAAAGAAAAGCCACATTCTGGAGAAAATAAATAAAAAAGTGACATTTTGAAGAAAGAAAACTGACATAAAATAAAAAAGTCAAATTCTGAAAAAAAAGGCAAATTTCAGATGCATTGTGGGATATGCAGTTTATGGACATCGTGCTTCTGTAAATCGCCATGTAACCGTATAATAAACATGTAATATTCTTTCAGAGCTCTTGAGGGGCCACAGACAATGAAGTCGCGGGCCGGATTTGGCCCCCGGGCCTTGAGTTTGACACCCCTGCCTTAAACGGACCGTTCTAACTCGTTTCTTTGCTTTTAGATTACGCACAGTTTGAAGTGTTGCTCGGCCTCCGACGGTTTGGAAGATGGTGCGATGTGTTTGCTCAAAATAACACAACAAATCTTTGCACATGCAACAAAGAAAATAGGCCTTTACAATATTCAAAAGAAATAGGCTAAACTCAAATAAAACAACACGACTTAGGTATTCTTTCTTTCTTGATAACTTCACAACTTAAAGGGTACGAGTACGGTTTGTATGTACGGTACGAGTACGGTTAAAAACTGTTCCTCGACGGAGTCTCAACAGGTTGCCCATCACTGGCGCCGTGGGAATTGTAGTCCTTTATAGTGCGTTGACTACAGACGTCACAATTAGGTGGCCTTTCTTAACAGTACAAAGTAGTGAGCATACGCATTTATAAATGAGACTTGGATGAAAGTTGTGGGACCATTTGTAAAAGTAGGTATTGAAATAGTTTTGCTTGGTCCGTTTTTGGATTCTTTGGCATTCGATTTTATCTAGTTTTACCTTTAAGTATTCGCTTAAATGTAAAATACTAAAACCTACTGCTGTATTGTAAAGTCCCCCTCTTCCTAGAAAATATCCGATACGATAGCTTTTATCCAAGGAGGTCCAATTATGATGGCTGTCATGATCCCTCTCTGGTGTTGTGATGCATACACAGAGCTTTGACTCATGCGTGCAGAACGTGGGGCGGGGGGGGGGTCGTTCTCATTTTTGGAAGAACGTGGGTGTGATGTAGAGAACACATGTCAGCCCTGTGTGAGTGTGGAGGGTGAAGAAACAAGCTCCCTGATGACACACACACACACACACACGCACACGCACACACACACACCCCTCTCCACACTGCCCTCTCACACCTGGACCAGATGAACACATGATTACAGTTCAAATTTCAACACCATTGGGCCCTCCAAGCTGGCCATCAAGCTCAGAGACCTCGGGCTCAACAGCGCCCTCTGTGGCTGGATCCTGAACTTCCTGACGGGCAGGCCCCAGGCAGTGCGGGTGGGAAACATCACATCCGGAGCCCCTCAAGGCTGCGTGCTCGGCCCTCTCCACTACTCCCTGTTCACACACGACAGTGTGACCACACACAGCTCCAGCACCATCGTGAAGTTTGCCGACGACACGACCGACATCGGCCAGATCACGGCGACGACGAGACGGCGTACAGAGAGGAGGTCGGAAACCTGACATCTTGGTGCCAGGATAACAACCTCCATCTCACCGTCAGCTAAACAAAGGAGCTGATGGTGGATTACAGGAAGCAGCAGGGAGAGGGACACGCCCCCATCGCCACCAATGGGACTGCGTGGAGAGAGGCAGCAGCTTCAGGTTCCTCACATCACTGAGGACCTGACATGGACTCTTCACTGAGGACCTGACATGGACTCTTCACTGAGGACCTGACATGGACTCTTCACTGAGGACCTGACATGGACTCTTCACTGAGGACCTGACATGGACTCTTCACTGAGGACCTGACATGGACTCTTCACTGAGGACCTGACATGGACTCTTCACTGAGGACCTGACATGGACTCTTCACTGAGGACCTGACATGGACTCTTCACTGAGGACCTGACATGGACTCTTCACTGAGGACCTGACATGGACTCTTCACTGAGGACCTGACATGGACTCATCACTGAGGACCTGACATGGACTCTTCACTGAGGACCTGACATGGACTCTTCACTGAGGACCTGACATGGACTCTTCACTGAGGACCTGACATGGACTCTTCACTGAGGACCTGACATGGACTCTTCACTGAGGACCTGACATGGACTCTTCACTGAGGACCTGACATGGACTCATCACTGAGGACCTGACATGGACTCTTCACTGAGGACCTGACATGGACTCTTCACTGAGGACCTGACATGGACTCTTCACTGAGGACCTGACATGGACTCTTCACTGAGGACCTGACATGGACTCTTCACACCACCACCATCACCAAGAAAGCTCGACAGCGGCTCTTCTTCCTCCGCAGGCTGAGGAGGTTCAACATGGACTCCAGGATACTCTGCACCTTCTACAGGTGCACCATAGAGAGGACCCTGACCTTCTCCAGGTGCTCCATAGAGAGGACCCTGACCTTCTACAGGTGCACCATAGAGAGGACCCTGACCTTCTCCAGGTGCACCATAGAGAGGACCCTGACCTTCTCCAGGTGCTCCATAGAGAGGACCCTGACCTTCTACAGGTGCTCCATAGAGAGCATCCTGACCTTCAGGTGCTCCATAGAGAGGATCCTGACCTTCTACAGGTGCTCCATAGAGAGCATCCTGACCTTCTACAGGTGCTCCATAGAGAGCATCCTGACCTTCTACAGGTGCTCCATAGAGAGGACCCTGACCTTCTCCAGGTGCTCCATAGAGAGGACCCTGACCTTCTACAGGTGCTCCATAGAGAGGACCCTGACCTTCTACAGGTGCTCCATAGAGAGGACCCTGACCTTCTACAGGTGCTCCATAGAGAGGACCCTGACCTTCTCCAGGTGCTCCATAGAGAGCATCCTGACCTTCTACAGGTGCTCCATAGAGAGCATCCTGACCTTCTACAGGTGCTCCATAGAGAGCATCCTGACCTTCAGGTGCTCCATAGAGAGCATCCTGACCTTCTACAGGTGCTCCATAGAGAGCATCCTGACCTTCTCCAGGTGCTCCATAGAGAGGACCCTGACCTTCTCCAGGTGCTCCATAGAGAGGACCCTGACCTTCTACAGGTGCTCCATAGAGAGGACCCTGACCTTCTACAGGTGCTCCATAGAGAGGACCCTGACCTTCTACAGGTGCTCCATAGAGAGGACCCTGACCTTCTCCAGGTGCTCCATAGAGAGGACCCTGACCTTCTACAGGTGCTCCATAGAGAGCATCCTGACCTTCTCCAGGTGCTCCATAGAGAGCATCCTGACCTTCTACAGGTGCTCCATAGAGAGCATCCTGACCTTCTACAGGTGCTCCATAGAGAGCATCCTGACCTTCTCAGGTGCTCCATAGAGAGGATCCTGACCTTCTACAGGTGCTCCATAGAGAGCATCCTGACCTTCTCCAGGTGCTCCATAGAGAGGACCCTGACCTTCTACAGGTGCTCCATAGAGAGGACCCTGACCTTCTACAGGTGCTCCATAGAGAGGACCCTGACCTTCTCCAGGTGCTCCATAGAGAGCATCCTGACCTTCTACAGGTGCTCCATAGAGAGCATCCTGACCTTCTACAGGTGCTCCATAGAGAGGATGCTGACCTTCAGGTGCTCCATAGAGAGGATGCTGACCTTCTACAGGTGCTCCATAGAGAGGATGCTGACCTTCAGGTGCTCCATAGAGAGGATCCTGACCTTCAGGTGCTCCATAGAGAGGATGCTGACCTTCAGGTGCTCCATAGAGAGCATCCTGACCTCCTACAGGTGCACCATAGAGAGGACCCTGACCTTCAGGTGCTCCATAGAGAGCATCCTGACCTTCTACAGGTGCGCCATAGAGAGGACCCTGACCTTCTACAGGTGCTCCATAGAGAGCATCCTCTCTATCTGAGAGGAAGAGGAGACTCCATGAAGCCCCGAACAACCACCCTTGTCAGAATGAAGTAACATCAAAACCATAAAGGACACACTGGGCTCTCCCTCTCAGCGCGGTGTCCCTCTCAGCACGTTGTCCCTCTCAGCGCGGTGTCCCTCTCAGCGCGTTGTCCCTCTCAGCGCGGTGTCCCTCTCAGCGCGTTGTCCCTCTCAGCGCGGTGTCCCTCTCAGCGCGTTGTCCCTCTCAGCGCGGTGTCCCTCTCAGCGCGTTGTCCCTCTCAGCGCGGTGTCCCTCTCAGCGCGGTGTCCCTCTCAGCGCGGTGTCCCTCTCAGCGCGGTGTCCCTCTCAGCGCGGTGTCCCTCTCAGCGCGTTGTCCCTCTCAGCGCGGTGTCCCTCTCAGCGCGGTGTCCCTCTCAGCGCGGTGTCCCTCTCAGCGCGTTGTCCCTCTCAGCGCGTTGTCCCTCTCAGCGCGTTGTCCCTCTCAGCGCGTTGTCCCTCTCAGCGCCGTGTCCCTCTCAGCGCGTTGTCCCTCTCAGCGCGTTGTCCCTCTCAGCGCGTTGTCCCTCTCAGCGCGGTGTCCCTCTCAGCGCGGTGTCCCTCTCAGCGCGTTGTCCCTCTCAGCGCGTTGTCCCTCTCAGCGCGTTGTCCCTTTAAAGCCACGGTCACTGAAACACTCTGCTCTCAGACCTCAGTAACTCGATGTGTGTCTGTTCCTCCCACAGGGCGTTGGTAAGAACAAGATCGTGGACCGGTTCCTGCACCTCCTGAACCGACCCAGAGAATACCTGCAGCTGCACAGGTGAGTGGTAACGTGGTATTTAAAAGTGCTTGTACTTGAGTACAAGTAGAAGTACTCAGATATTGTACTTGAGTAAAAGTAGAAGTACTCAGGTCTGGTACTTGAGTGAAAGTAGAAGTACTCAGGTCTTGTACTTGAGTAAAAGTAGAAGTACTCACATCTTGAGTAAAAGTAGAAGTACTCAGATATTGTACTTGAGTAAAAGTAGAAGTACTCAGATCTTGTACTTGAGTGAAAGTAGAAGTACTCAGGTATTGTACTTGAGTGAAAGTAGAAGTACTCAGGTATTGTACTTGAGTAAAAGTAGAAGTACTCAGATCTTGTACTTGAGTAAAAGTAGAAGTACTCAGATCTTGTACTTGAGTAAAAGTAGAAGTACTCAGATCTTGTTCTTGAGTAAAAGTAGAAGTACTCAGGTCTTGTTCTTGAGTAAAAGTAGAAGTACTCACATCTTGTACTTGAGTAAAAGTAGAAGTACTCAGATCTTGTTCTTGAGTAAAAGTAGAAGTACTCAGATCTTGTACTTGAGTAAAGTAGAAGTACTCGGGTCTTGTACTTGAGTAAAAGTAGAAGTACTCAGATCTTGTACTTGAGTAAAGTAGAAGTACTC
>NW_027263329.1:0-75011 GCF_902827115.2 Pseudochaenichthys georgianus
AGATTTCGTTAAGAAGGTGACTCGTAATGGCAGTTTGTGATTTTGAGGCTATTTCAGTGAAACAAGGCTTAATTCTCTCAAAAAGTTACTGAAAGATACAGTTTTGTGGATAAAAGCTGAACTATAGAAAATGAAGTACTCTGTTTTAGTAGATTTCGTTAGAAACTGACTCTTAATGGCAGTTTGTGATATAGAGGCTATTTCAGTGAAACAAGGCTTAATTATCTCAAAAAGTTACTGAAGGATACATTTTTGAGTATAAAAGCTGAAAACTAGAAAATGAAGTACTTTGTGTCAGTAGATTTCGTTAAGAATCTGACTTTTAATGGCAGTTTGTGATTGAGAGGCTATTTCAGTGAAACAAGGCTGTTTTTAACATTTGACATATTTATGCTTAATACTCTCAAAAAGTTACTGAAATATACACTTTTGTGGATAAAAGCTGAACTATAGATAATGAGGTACTCTGTTTGTGTAGATTTCGTTAAGAAGGTGACTATTAATGGAAGTGTGTGATTTTGAGGCTATTTCAGTGAAACAAGGCTTAATTCTCTCAAAAAGTTACTGAAAGATACAGTTTTGTGGATAAAAGCTGAACTGTAGATAATGAAGTACTCTGTTTGAGTAGATTTCCTTAGAAACGGACTCTTAATGGCAGTTTGTGATTGAGAGGCTATTTCATTGAAACAAAGCTTAATTATCTCAAAAAGTTACTGAAAGATACATTTTTTAGTTTAAAAGCTGAAAACTAGAAAATGAAGTACTTTGTGTCAGTAGATTTCGTTAAGAATCTGACTTTTAATGGCAGTTTGTGATTTTGAGGCTATTTCAGTGAAACAATGCTGTTTTGAACATTTGACAGATTTATGCTTAATTCTCTCAAAAAAGTTACAGAAATATAAACTTTTGTGGATAAAAGCTGAACTATAGATAATGAGGTACTCTGTTTGTGTAGATTTCGTTAAGAAGGTGACTGTTAATGGAAGTGTGTAATTTTGAGGCTATTTCAGTGAAACAAGGCTTAATTCTCTCAAAAAGTTACTGAAAGATACACTTTTGTGGATAAAAGCTGAACTATAGATAATGAAGTACTCTGTTTGAGTAGATTCCGTTAAGAAGGTGACTCTTAATGGCAGTTTGTGATTTTGAGGCTATTTCAGTGAAACAAGGCTTAATTCTCTCAAAAAGTTACTGAAATATACACCTTTGTGGATGAAAGCTGAACTATAGATAATGAAGTACTCTGTTTGAGTAGATTTCGTTAAGAAGGTGACTCTTAATGGCAGTTTGTGATTTTGAGGCTATTTCAGTGAAACAAGGCTTAATTCTCTCAAAAAGTTACTGAAAGATACAGTTTTGTGGATAAAAGCTGAAAACTAGAAAATGAAGTACTTTGTGTCAGTAGATTTCGTTAAGAATCTGACTTTTAATGGCAGTTTGTGATGTTGAGGCTATTTCAGTGAAACAATGCTGTTTTGAACATTTGACACATTTATGCTTAATTCTCTCAAAAAGTTACAGAAAGATAAACTTTTGTGGATAAAAGCTGAACTATAGATAATGAGGTACTCTGTTTGTGTAGATTTCGTTAAGAAGGTGACTATTAATGGAAGTGTGTGATTTTGAGGCTATTTCAGTGAAACAAGGCTTAATTCTCTCAAAAAGTTACTGAAAGATACAGTTTTGTGGATAAAAGCTGAACTGTAGATCATGAAGTACTCAGTTTGAGTAGATTTCCTTAGAAACTGACTCTTAATGGCAGTTTGTGATTGAGAGGCTATTTCATTGAAACAAGGCTTAATTATCTCAAAAAGTTACTGAAAGATACATTTTTTAGTTTAAAAGCTGAAAACTAGAAAATGAAGTACTTTGTGTCAGTAGATTTCGTTAAGAATCTGACTTTTAATGGTAGTTTGTGATTTTGAGGCTATTTCAGTGAAACAATGCTGTTTTGAACATTTGACAGATTTATGCTTAATTCTCTCAAAAAGTTACAGAAAGATAAACTTTTGTGGATAAAAGCTGAACTATAGATAATGAGGTACTCTGTTTGTGTAGATTTCGTTAAGAAGGTGACTGTTAATGGAAGTGTGTGATTTTGAGGCTATTTCAGTGAAACAAGGCTTAATTCTCTCAAAAAGTTACTGAAAGATACACTTTTGTGGATAAAAGCTGAACTATAGATAATGAAGTACTCTGTTTGAGTAGATTTCGTTAAGAAGGTGACTCGTAATGGCAGTTTGTGATTTTGAGGCTATTTCAGTGAAACAAGGCTTAATTCTCTCAAAAAGTTACTGAAAGATACACTTTTGTGGATAAAAGCTGAACTATAGATAATGAAGTACTCTGTTTGAGTAGATTTCGTTAGAAACTGACTCTTAATGGCAGTTTGTGATTGAGAGGCTATTTCAGTGAAACAATGCTGTTTTGAACATTTGACAGATTTATGCTTAATTCTCTCAAAAAGTTACCGAAAGATAAACTTTGTGGATAAAAGCTGAACTATAGATAATGAAGTACTCTGTTTGTGTAGATTTCGTTAAGAAGGTGACTCGTAATGGAAGTTTGTGATTTTGAGCCTATTTCAGTGAAACAAGGCTTAATTCTCTCAAAAAGTTACTGAAAGATACACTTTTGTGGATAAAAGCTGAACTATAGATAATGAAGTACTCTGTTTGAGTAGATTTCGTTAAGAAGGTCAGTGTCAAGTTAGACACATTATTTGATATTTTGACTTGTAAGTGTCGGATTACCAGTTGTGAGGGGGGAGGCTGTGATGGCTGTGGGATCCAAGCCCACTTTAACTGTTCCTGCAGCAGAGAGAAAATGATTCCTTTAAAAGATCTTGCATACATCAAGGGACAGAAAGAGAAGGTCCCCACCAAATGGGGGCCCCTGATCTGTAGGAGCACAAGAGACAGGTGAGGACATTGGAAAGGCAGGGGATGGAAAACATGGCTGAGGAAAGGAGAAGGAGCAAGGAGAGAAATGCTGCAGCAGCAGACAAGGCAGCCAGGAAGGATGTGAAGAGGTGTTTGGCAGATGGTGATGAGGATCTGGAATTGGAGAGTGGTGCTGAAGATGAGCTCTTCCCTGAAACTGAACCTGAGCCTGCAGCTTCAACAAAAGGACAGAAAAACTATGATGATATTCAAAATATAGCGATTGCTAGTGTCAGGTATGGCATAGGGCTGAGACCAACTGCAACTGATTGATGCAGGAATCATCACAGAAGACAACACAAGTCAAGTGATTGATAAGAACAAGGTCAAGAGAGCACAGGACAAGCTGATGAGAGAGCTGGGAGAAGAGTTTGAGGAGAAGTGCAGGGAGATGGGGGGGGATCTCCTGCATCCTCTTTGATGGGCGGATTGACCTGACCAATGTGATGATGGAAGCTGAGGGCAGTGACCAACACTATAGTGTTGCTGGTGAGCCTGGCAGCAACTATCTGTTCCACTTTACCCCAGAGAAAGCCACTAAAGAGGACTCACATGCTGAGCAGATGGCTAAGGTCCTGTTTGCCTGGCTGAAACAAAGGGGTTTTGATAAGACCTTATCGGCCATTGGAGGAGACTCAACTAATGTCAACACTGGTGTGTTGACATTGTGTGCTGGGGTGATGCGAACGCTGGAGCTGCACCTGGGGAAAAAGCTGGTGTGGTTGGTGTGCAACCTGCACACTGGTGAACTTCCCCTGCGCCATCTCATTGTTGGCCTTGATGGTGTGACCCACACAGTGTGTGATCACAATGTTATGTTTATATTTAATATCATTTTAGAAACCTGTTTAACAATGGACAGGAGGGGGCAGTAGATGGCAGGGTAACACTGCCGTAAAGGGGTTTGTTGTGATTTGCGCCTGATGTGGAGACGGAGCTGCCGTTGGCTTGCCATTCTGGCAAGACCCGCCAAACGAGCAGCTAAGAATTTGGTTGTTCATAATTTCTCCTGTTTTGCAGGTCAGTTGTGTGTACATATTGTCACAAGTGTTATAAGAATCCACGGTAGTGTTGTGTCACGATGTCCTAGTGTTTGGACGTTATTTATTGTCTTCAATTCTGCGTAGGAGACTGCCTCGTGGTTGCTGTGTGCGCGTGTGTGTAATGGCGGTTGCTATTTTAATGTAGCATAACTGAGCTTTGATCAAAGTGAATGCAAGTAAATGTAATTGTTTACAGCTCCTATACATTTTGTACTTACATATTTTCCGGGTTTATATCCTAAGTATTTTGTGTGTGTGTTTTGTATAATCTGTACGTGTTCTATGGTCAGAGTTAATACATACAGATGTAGCACTCCAGATCAGACCCAAATGGGTGTGTCCCAGTCAAAAGCCCAGCGGATGCCAGTGGCTGGGGGTGTTGCCAAATTTCTAGAGGGCGTTGCCCAATTTCCCCATTTGTTCAATTACAGGATTTAACCATGAGATGGCGCTTCATTCACAAAATACACAATGAGTGTTGTAGAAACATTAATATTTTAGATCAAATAAAGTATACAGTTTGCTTTATGCAGTATATTTCCTGTAATATTGTACAGTAGATTGAAGTAAATCAACTTATACATTAAGATAAGATAAAATGGACCTTTATTAATCCCGTGGGGAAATTCAGTAGTTCAAACAGCAACAGGGTGAGAGTGAAAAACAGGACAGCACAGATTCACACAGATTAATAAAATCAAAAATAAGATGAGCGATAAAAAATAATAATAATAATGAGAAACTATGAAATAAGTAATGAATAAAACTAAAATGTAATTATCATATCATATATTATAATGTATTGTATTATTAAGTAATATCATACATTAACCCCATTATAGCAGATGCCACATTGAATGGATGAACACATGTATGCATCAATAATTACAACAGAGTATTTCTAAATACAAGTTGTAAAAATACTTATATGTATTTAATATTAACCCTTTGGAGTCGACCGTCACGCCGGCGTGATCAGATCACATGACCTGTTCAAGCCGGTGCCGCATAAAAACAACAGTCCGGACAACATTGCCGTGTGTTTCTGTCGAAAGTACTGGCTTGAAACTACTGTATATCCCAGTCTTTGATTCATGCAAAAAGACCCAGTAAACACGGAGATACGGTGATATAAAGTTAATACATTTCAAAAGTATGAAATATGGAAGCACATATTTGAATATCTTCGCCATATTTGATCATTTTACGAAACGGAAAATACTGGAAACTGTAGATCCTGCTCAACAGGATGTATATGTGTATTTCTGTCGAAAGTACTGGCTCGAAACTATATGCCAGTCTTTGTTTCATGCAAAAATACCCAATAAACACGGACATACGATGATATAAAGTTAATACAGATATATTTCAGAAGTATGAATAATGGAAGCACATATTTTAATATTTTCGCCGTATTTTATCATTTTACGAAACGGAAAATACTGGAAACTGTAGATTCTGCTCAACAGGATGTATTTACCAGGGAGGGGGTGAGGTAATCAGGTAAACGGAGTGATACGAAACGAGACGAAAAGAGACGAAGAGGGACGGCGGGAACCGAAGAGAGACGGCGGGAAATGGAGAGAGACGAAGATATACGAAGACAGGCTGCGGGAGACGAAGAGAGGCTGCGGGAGACTGCGATTGAAGTAAAGTGACAAACAAACATTGAAAATGTAGATATAGTTAGATATATTTAGAGTTTTGAAGACTCAACTATGATGAAGAGAACTCTGAACGTGAGTCAAGCTTTAAGCTTGTTTTTTGACATGGAGGAGGAGGAATCTGTGATGTTGCCCTCTGTGTCGTAGTCAGGCCCGGTTCCAGAACAAAATGACTCAGGGTGCATCTGAGATTAGAGAGGGTGCAGTGGTAAAGTGCTATTTTTATAAGTGGGGAGTGGACCTAACACCCTAGTGGTCCTCATCTCCTCTAGGAGGGTCCTCACCTCCTGTAGGGGGGTCCGGGGGCATGCTCCCCGGGAAGATTTTCTTTAAAATATTGAAGTTAAAAGCATCAATCTGGTGCACTTTGAGAGCAAAATGAAGAGATCTATGGATCTATGTGCTCTTTGCTTGATTCATGCCTTCCCAGTCCCTTATCACGTAGCCTATAAGAGCATGGCGCCAATTATTGTAGCCAGTTGTGGTGAAGGCATCTGACTTACTTGAACCGAAATGTCTACATGCATAGCAGAAGATGGCATCTTTTTTACATGAATATTCCAGCCAATCTCTGTTTTGAAACCATGAGCTGCAAAATGAGTAGCCTCCAGGCGAGTTGGGCACTTTTTTAAATATACCTGGGCAGGCTCTGTTTTGCCGAGGTCCTCTGGCACATGCGGGCCGCTGAGGGGTGGCGGTGTTTGGGGAAACGAAGACCGCTGCGGCTGCTCCGCCTCCGTGGGTGAGGCGGGCAAAGCCGGCGAGGCGGGCAAAGCCGGCGAGGCGGGCAAAGCCGGCGAGTCGGGCGTTATTGTCCACGACAGTGGCCGCGGGTAACGTAATGTCCCCATGATCTGAACTGTTATTACCTGCAGTAGATGCAGTGTTACTGCTGGCGATAAGGGCTGGTTGTTTTAACCATTTTCTGATGTCCATCACCACTGACACTGATAGCTTTGTAAGAACCTTGCAGATGACGAACGCGCAGCGGCACAGGTCACACGCACCTGACATAATAACGTTACTTACCCTTTAAATTGACTAAATAAACGCAGCAATGTTATTTAACCACAATTCCAATTTATTTTATTTCAACTAAATTCTTCTTCTTAATATTCTTCTTCTTATTATTACTACTATTATTATTATTATTATTATTATACATGTAATATTTTTCACTTTTTTTTTTTTTCACTTTTCATTTTTCAAATGAGGGTGCATAACGACTCAACTGAGGGTGCAATGCACCCTTATGCACCCCCGTAGAACCGGGCCTGGTCGTAGTTGACAGAAACCGCTTTGAAGCGTGGCACAGATAAAGACAGAAAAAACAGATTTTTGTACATAATGTGTATATATATATATATATTTGTATTATATTTATAATAACACTTTTGCCTTATCAGGAACTAATGTAGGCTATTTACTTAGTAGGCCTACATATCTGACATGAACGATTAAACACGTTTGTGCATTCTTTATGAATGCAAACCGAGTCATTTCGTTTATTTTTAACGAAATAAATGTGATTTAATCCACATAATTTACTGTGTTAATTGTTTACTTAGTATTGTTTAACTTGAATGTTCTTCACTTTTTAAATGCCTCTGTGATGTGCTGCTACCCATTTCCCCTCGGGGACTAATAAACGAATACTATGACATTAACGATTAAACACATTTGTGCATTCTTTATGAATGCAAACCGAGTCAAGCCGACTCTAATAAACGAATACTATATATTGAACGTCTATTGAATGGCCTTTGTATGTATACAGTACAGTATAGCCCAACAATTTACACCTTCCTTTTTTCCCGTCAAGAGTTTGAATTGGAGAAAGGTAATCGGTGGTGCTTTTATAGCCTATTGCATAATAACTGTGTGATTTATATTGCTTTTCAAATGCATATGGCCACCCATTTACACGGCTCTTCCCGTCATTCTTCCCGTCATTCAAAATGCAGCATATTTCCCCCAAGTGTCTGTCAAAATGCATTTTACGTTTCTAACTTGCAATATCATTATTTCCGCTCTGTTCACTCTAGAAGAGCGATCTCCCTCTCTCTCTCTCTGTGTGCGGGGGGATCACAGGAGGGGGGAGAGCTGTGGAATGTGACTCCACACATTCCGATGGCCAATTAGTTTTAACCAAAGGGTCCCCAACATAGGACACATGGGGGGTTGGTTGACTCGGTTTGCATTCATAAAGAATGCACAAACGTGTTTAATCGTTCATGTCAGATATGTACTAAGTAAATAGCCTACATTAGTTCCTGCTCAAGATTAGATTCAACTTTATTGTTATTGCACAGATTACAGGTACTGAGACAACAAAATGCAGTTTAGCTTCTAACCAGGTGCAACAAGCAGTAAAGTGAAAAGTAATGTTCACAATCTACAGAATAAAATATATAATGAATTAAATGATGAATAAACAGTGAGGGGTATGAATACACTATCAGCCTGTGAGCAGTATGAACAGTGTGTTAATCGTTTATGTCAGATATGTACTAAGTAAATAGCCTACATTAATTTCATGATGGATTAAAGCACATTTATTTCGTTAAAAATAAACAAAATGATTAAATGTAGGGTGAATTGCCCTAATGTGGAACATTTTTGCATTTCAGACTTCGGGAATATATTGCGACATGAATACAATAAATCAAAATCCAGTAACATTCTGAAATCCCCAGGATGTGTCCTAATCAAACCAAAAGAGAACATGCAGATATTAAACTCATACAAGAAATGGTAGACATATTAGTACTCTTAGTGCCAAGTTGTCTCGGACAATCTGTTTTCCTAATGTGGGACAGTTCTGTGCAAAATGTGGGACACTGAAAAGTCTATATTAAAAAGCCTCAGTCACCTTCATTCATGTAATAAAAAAATCTCAGGTATTAAATTACTATGCATATTTTATTGTGTAAACACACAGCTGATCACCTGAGAGCTGCCGTTTCATTCAGAGCGTTTAAAAAAAACGACGGTCTGATTTCAACAACTCAATGTGTGATTATTATAGCAGTAATATTAGACACTAATAATACAGTAAACTATGAACACTGTACATATTATTGTTTGTCCGTGGGATTAGGGTGATCGGTAGTGAGAGCCGCTGCAGTTTCCTCCGGTCGGATGTGATATAAAAACAAAGCGATTATTGTTGTTGTTGTAAACTCACGTGGATTAAATGTAGTGCATTCATCGCGAACATATGATACATTAAATGATCGCGAGGATCACGATCGAACATCGTTTGTTTGACCCTGGATGCATTTCCTGATCTAAAAACATAGCGATGGTTTTGTACTTACGCCAACATGAATTAAACATTATTTTGTTAAATAAAAACATGGTGATGTTTAGTAAATGATTACATGTCTCTTACTTAAGCACAGAATATGATCCTATCCGTGACATATATGGATCTTAACAAATATCCGCTATATCAGATCCCTGTAGATCAGCTGTTTATGTCACATGAGTTCCAGTGTGGCAGCTTTTCACGGCTCCCCCTGGTGGATCCATGATCCATTGCTGCTGGTTTCATTATAATTAAATGTATTTATCAAGGGGGCATTTCAAGTCCTGCGGGGGGGTTTTCCTTTTCAGCAGGGGCCCACCCCGTGCCGATCACGGACCCGCCCGGGTAGGCGTCTGAAACGAAGCGCTACATCTGTAAATGCTTGTTGACTGCTAATGCTAGCACAGATTAGTTTCTGATCCTCTACCTGGGAAGGTATTTAAAAGGGTTTGATTACAAAATCAATATCTGAATAGAGAAATTCTTATTTTAAGTCATGGTGTTTATTTCAAATATATTGAAGACATGAATATATATAGACAAGTGTTTATATTGAAGACAGAAAAGGGCATTAACAATTGTGTGTGTGTGTTGTGTCAAATGGTTAAGGGCATTAACAATTGTGTTTGTGCCAAATGAATAATACATTCTGGCAAGACCCGCCAAACGAGCAGCTAAGAATTTGGTTGTTCATCATTTCTCCTGTTTTGCAGGAATACTATCTGTCATCGGGCCCTGCATAGCGGGGCCTGTTACAAGGGCCCTACTCTGTCAGACAACAAATTACCTGGGCCAATTGGAAAGCTCCTTGATTCCGTTACAGACTTGGATATCAATCCTAACTTCACCCGGATCTTTGTTGGCCCTCCACTGATCAAGCTGCCTGACAAGGTCATTCAAGATCTCTCAACTGATCAACACTATGGCTATAAAATTGTCTGTGCAGTCAGGGATGGAGTGCTTCCTGCAAGGCTGGCTCTGTTGGAGATTGGCCCAGTAAACCACAGCCGCTGGCTCACCACAGCAAACAGACTTCTCAGGCTCTGGGTGTCAAAGCACGGACTTGAAGGAAAGACACTGAAGAATCTACAATTGATTGTGGAATTCATCATTGGAGTGTATTATCCATGTTGGTTTAACGTGAAGGTCAAGCACTCCTGGATCGAAGGGCTTAGGCACATCCTGTTTCAGCTGGACTGCCTCAAGTCCCAGAGGAAGGAGGTGCTAGACCTTGTGATGCCAACTGTGAGAAGATCTGCTTGATATGCCCACAGTGAAGCCATCCTCCAAACACTGCTGTGCTCTGAGGATCAGAAGGAAATAATTGAGGGGGTGGAGAGAATCCTGGCCATTAGGGGAGAGGGGGACCCAGACACTCAGCTGGGGGACTCCTCTGTCAGGACCAGAAGGACACCTGACATCAATTGTGATGCTTCCAGCATTGGGGACTTGATCAGCTGGTCAGAAGGTGTGTCAGAGCCACCTCTCACCTGCTTGCTAAGCACCTCGGAGGTGAAAAACGTCATCAAAACCCCCATGGAGGTACTCAACTGGCCTTGCCATACTCAAAGCCTTGAGAGGGTTGTTAAAATGGTGACCGAGGCTTCTGCTAAGTACTTCTCACAGGAAAAGAGGGATGGAGGATCAGAGCTCAGGAGACCAGCAGGAGACTGATGTCCAAGAATGAGTCAAAGCAGGATTTGTGCCACCTGGAAAAGTTCAAGAAGTCAGAAGATTGCTCATTGTAATATTATCCAGTTATATATATGCAGTTCACCTGTTATTAAATATGTAAAAATGATTTGGCTTTGTCAATATAAATGATTTCCATTTATATATTTTACTATCTTATATAGAGGGGTAAAATTGCCAATTTAGAAATACAAAACAATGTAGGTTAGAGTTGTCTTATCCCAAAAATAAGCTCATATTTGAATTCCCCATAAAAAAACACATAATATAGACACCCCTCATGTTAGGATTTCCTTCAGATTCATGTTGGCACCTGAGTATGACCCGCCCTAGTATAGTAATCATAGATAACACGGCAGGGTCCGTTACAGTTTGTTTTCATCTGATTTCAAATAAACAAAGTCTTGGCTTTCAGAATATTAAACTTGTTCAGGCAAATTCAGATGATAAATACAACTTTGAAGCTTCGGCATAATTACAAGCGGAGAACGGAGTAACTTAACGTCACAGCAGGCACAACAACAGCCGAGTGTTTTCCCCCGGGAAACAAACACAATACGCACAAACGCAAAAACACACACACACATACATACATACACACACACACACACACACACACACACACACACACACACACACACACACACACACACACACACACACACACACACACACACACACACACACACACACACACACACGCGAGCTTCCCCCAGACCAGTAATCCAAACGAAAATATTTTCCCTCCGTACTACTTTGATCATTTGCTCCTCAAATAACCAATCAGATCGATGGATTCCAGAGAAGAGGAAACTTTGAAGGCTTTTTTCTCAAAATGATGACTCGGTGACAGTCATTATATAATGTGACGTATTTCGCTTAATATTTGGAGTACAAAAACAATCCTGATATCATTAGAGAGCTAGGAATCTCCTCTTTCCCAACTCAAAATGTGTCTTCGGGTCAATGTGACCCGAAGACATGGACGGTCTGTTTTAACCACAGATAAATCCTATATTTGCATGAAGAATAGTCCACCAGGAACCAACACAACAAACACGGCCGAGTTCAAGTAGTGTTCTCCTCATTAGCTGAGCCGCTGTAGCATCACAGAGCCAATGGAGCTAACGGAGCTAGCAGTGAGACTAGGAGCTAGGAGCAGCAGTCCCGTTGTCATGAAGGGGGAATCAAACTATATACGAATATGTTTTTGTGGATCCAGGCTAGAAACATGTTAATTTTCTGATGTTAAGTTGGACATTTTAACATATGGTCTACGGGAATTGCTCCCATCTGCATCCATCGCCTACAGTTTGCAGCATTGGGCTTCACCGCACTGCCTGTCCCGGAGTTCGCCGCTTGGCTCTGATAGGCCAGAAGTCGGTTTGATTGCATTCAGGCTCGATTGCTTATCCTGTCTGGGTAGCCCGGATGATGCTGCATCGACATTTTAGAAATTTAAAACACCAACATTGTGCATTCTAATTTTTTTAACTTGAATTTTTGGGATCTGAAATTTGACTATTCAAATTTTTTTTACTTGAATTGTTACGTTTTTATTTATTACATTTACTTGGAGCATACAAATTCAGATACATGATTTTCAAAGGGAAAATAAAGTTTGGGGCTCTCTGCTGGAACTGCTACCCCCGCGACCCGACCACGGATAAGCGGGAGAAGATGGATGGATGGATTTTCAAAGTAATTATTTTCAATGCTATAAATTCGGGGTCTGATAAAATTCAAATACTTCTGTCTCTTGTTTGCTTCCATATGCCTGGACAAGTTCCGACAGTTAACCTCTTCTACACCGCACCCCTGATACCGGGGGGAAAACGTGTGATATGCAGGAAACAGCGTCTGAGGGCATCTTAATATTCAATAAACTATCAATGTTTTATATCCATGTAACGGGAAGAAACTCAGCTAACTGATCTTTTTTTTTTCTTTTTTTCAAAAAAACCCACAAAGCGCTGAGCCTATGAATTAGCCACGAAACTGCACAGAAACTCACTCATAACACCCTTATTACTTATCGTAGCTGCATGCCCAACCCATCGATTTGACCGTGAGATGACACAGGATCGATGGGTACATACATCATCACTCCATGATAAGAACTTGCGAAGCTATTAACAAGAACAGACATCAAAACATGTGGCGCTAGGTAGCTAAAACGGCAACATGGCTCACCTTGGTCGTTGTCTGGTCAAAAGTGGTCTTCAATGGCATTAAAACGATAAAACGCTGCTGAAGTTAATCCAATGTGTCTGTGTCCCTTTGAAATGATTTCTGATAAACCTGCTTTTCCGTTTCCAGATGTCAGAGCGAGAGATAGGTTCACTCTGATGCAAACCTGCATGCGCAAAGCCCCCACCTTCTTTTTTTACCATGTGTTTGTATGGAGAAATTCTCCTTCGATTCTATTGGCTCTAACGGTCAAAAAGAGATGTCAATCACCAAAATCGACCAATGGGTTCCAGAGAAACGGTAAAAACGCCCATTTCCACCCAAATCACCTCAGAGGTGGAGTTATTTTTGCTAAACCTCTCTAAAAAGGTCACATGTCACTTGTTTTGCATCAATCTTGATACAGGGTACTTATTATATGTTGTACTTTGCATTCCTAAAGCTGTTAATCTACCTTACCATCATCCAAGGTTAGTTTTCACTGTAAGTATTTTCCCCTCCTTCTGTGAGTGTGTTTTCTGCTGTTTTAAGTTAGAGTAGGTGAGAAGCCTGTATATTTATTTTTCTCCTTCATTAGGTAAGATTGTGTTAAATGTTAGTTAGTTTTGTGGTGTTGTTACTCCTGTTTTGTTACATTTGTAATCAGACTTTCAGCATGTTTTTTTGTTGTGAAAGTATATTTTTGGTGGATTCTGATTTGGTAAATTAAATTTACCAAACGACATTCTCTGTCTCGGCGTCCTTTGTCTTGAGTGGGAAAAGTGGGGAGAGAGCAAACTTTGTGCTGCGCCTAGGTTCCCCTAGGCCTGGGCGTAACAGTCAGTGAAAGCGAATTTGAGTTCTTGTTTGTTAAAAAGTAAGGTGTTTGATACTCCTGTCCTCAGATGTACAATAGAAATGGCGGGTCAAAGTGCTGTTTTGAATTTCGAGCAACAGAAGGAGTTACTCAAATTACACGTAGAGTTGGAGACGGAAAAGGAGTTGGCCGTGGAGAAGATGCGACAGGGCATTGAGCTGGAAAGAGCGGTGTCCTTGGAAAAATGGAGGCAGGAAACTGAGCAGGCTAAGTTGGAGTTGCAGAGGGAGAAACTGGTATTAATTAGAGAGGGCAAAGTAGCGGTTGATGTCCTGTTTTATGATAATCCAGCTAGTCAAAGCGGGACCCCAGGGAGGTCTGTTGATTAATTAAATTATTTGAGGCTGGTTCCCAGGTTTAATGAGAAGGATCCGGAAAACATTTTTTTCAATGTTTGAGCGTCTCGCTGTTGTAAGGGGGTGGTCTGAGGCCACTCGCGTGTTATTATTACAGTGTGTGTTAACCGGGAGGGCTCAGGAGGCTTATTCGTCTTTAAGTGGCAGTGACTATTTGCATTATGATTTGGTCAAATCTCCCGTTCTCAAGGCTTACGAGCTGGTGCCTGAAGCTTATCGTCAGAGGTGTATTAGCAGAGGTGTATTAGCTGTACACTTTACGAATATAATAGTTTTTTATGGACAACTTTACCATTCAATCTCGTCCAACTGATCTTGCAGCTCTCACTCCTCGGCTCTTGGTAGTTCAGGCATTTATCAAACCTGGCAACTCCGGGCTTCCTTGCAGCTGTCAATCAAAGTCCAGTGGCTCCGCCCCAAAGTGCCGGAAACTTTTCACGCGTGCGTAGACAGACTCCGCGAGCCCCGCGAGGGAGCAAGAGGGCTGTCTCTCTCACGAGCGAGCGCATAGCCGCTCACGGGGGTTTAATCTGCGCGCAAGGGTCATTTC
Organism: Pseudochaenichthys georgianus; assembly: GCF_902827115.2. NCBI lineage: Eukaryota > Metazoa > Chordata > Actinopteri > Perciformes > Channichthyidae > Pseudochaenichthys > Pseudochaenichthys georgianus. The sequence goes on from NW_027263329.1 coordinate 14,604, forward strand.
ATGCGCGTGTAAAAGCACATTTTCCGCTCGTGAGTAGCTTGTTTTGCGCGCTAGAATATTGACCCAAATCTGACTCCATAGTAAGAGAAGGTTTACTGTAGCTGCCACTCGCCTTCCGTGGCAAATGCTGCTATTTAAACCCGTATTTATCGTGTACAATTTCGCTGTTTAGGCATGACTTTATCGAACTGATCTGTACACAGGACTGATGATCTGTACACAGGGTTAGGTTGTAATGGCGTTACGTAATCAGAATACAAAAATCAAGTAGCCTAACTGTATTCAGCTCGCGGTACATTTGAAAAACAACTAATCTGATTACTGTTACCTTCGTAAACCTGTAGTGAATACATTTTGGAATACTTATTGGAATTATTGGTGGAAAAGTTTCCTCACAAAATGTATCCTAATATTCATTACCGGCAGAACTGTGTGCACAGCGCAGCAGCATGTCTGTGAGTCCCCGTCCCCGCACGCAGATGAGAGAGAGATCTCTTTTTAAATATATTGAAAGTTAGAAACGGAGATGGTTCGATAAAACGTGCAAGATAACGTTTATGTAGCATTTCTTTATTGTCGAAATGATGACATTTCATAACGGGATAAAATCAAAGTGAATGGCCTGCTGCTGCTGAAGGCATGGGGCAAATATAACTGTCCTTTGCCTAATTTATAAAGTAAACCTTAGCATCTCACTAGCAGTGGCAACTAGTGAGTCTGTAGCCAAGTCTAATAACACCTGTGTACACGTTGCTGTGTCAATACTGTTACAATATCAGGCACTTAGGATGTTGGACCCAATTGCAGACAGGGAGACGGAGGTAAAGTATTGTAAGATACTTTATTTTTCCATGACTGGCAAAAATGAACAAAAAGGTAACCATCAAAAATCTAGTCGAGATGACAAAAAACAGAGAACAAAAAATGAAGGCGCTCACGCAGTGAGGAATCAAAAACCTTTCATGAGTACCAGGAGCATCGCTATTGGGTAAACCCCACTGCACGTGTGCAGCACTGACAGACTTATTCCACGCCCACCTACGACGTGGGCCCCACCTCCGGGCTCACTTCCGTATAAATCAACACACTCTCACTCCCTAAGCGTCCAATAGCAACGTTTGGTCAGTGTCCGTGGCGTCCAATTGTGACGCTCCTAGGCTCCTTCAGTGTCATAAAGGGACGCAAATAGCTTTCAACTGATTGCAATGTATTCCCATCTGCGTCGGTATTTGACGCTCATGGAAGCACGGCATTCGTTTATGCCGGCTGCCCTTAAAGGCAATGTGAGCGTCCATTCCCATTGGATAACGGAGAATTGTACACCCGGCAGTAAGTATTCCTCTTACTGTCGATTGATTTTACAGTGATATCGGCACTACTCATCGACTAAAAAACACCAGATTATCCTTGTTAATTACACAACATTGATTGGTTTAAATTGTGTGCAATGCTTTTGTATTTTTCCCCTTCGATTCAGAGAAACAAATATTTTTTCTGAGTAAAGGATGGAAGAAGACACTACACTACCCAGAATCCCCAGCTATCGTTTGGACTACACCATGTGCTCTGTTTGACAAACCCCGTTTTTTTCACCATGCATTCCGATGGCTGGCGTCTATGTCACATGATCTTCAAATTTCTCCCTGCAGAAAAAGAAAACATGGCCGAAATTCGTTTTATTCTCGGTAGAAAATGCCTATTTAAAGTTAGTTTGGCCATTAAAATGCGTTTTGATGTCATTTGATGCGAGAAATATGAGTTGTTATTTCAGATTATGTGTGCAGTGGATGGATGTACATGATCTTCAGTTTGCTAGTTATTACGAAGATTACTTCAGGAAATCGCGACGTTTTCATTGTTACCAAGGTGGTTGCTAGGGACGCTGCTATCGATATTATTTCTGTTATGTTGTGTAACTGTTTAATGGTGTTATCTTTATTGCTACCCCCTTCCCCGTCAATGTATAGTGTTGGTCCACAGCCTAAACATATTAGTTTAACAAAATCCGCATCTAAAGATAGCCTACGTTATTTTCCCCCTGTGCAATTCCAGTCTCACATCTCACAGCACATTGTCATTAACAAATACCGGAAACAGACCGAAAACATTTAAAAAAAAAAATAATAATACCTTATTCCGAGTGTGCTTGCTTTTCTCTTTGAAAGTCATCATATAACGGCATTGTAATACACGGTTCGGCTGCATTACATATTACATATCTGCCGTAGTTCTGTATTTATAGAGCCCTGATGAGAAGACAAACATGAGGAACTGAAAACGTGACGTGGATCATAAATATATCAGCCATTAAACAACATCTTACATTTCTTTTCACACAATACGTCTCCTTGCAGTATCAACACTAATTCGGCACACTTTTATATTTGATCCAATTGGTAGATAGGCTGTATTTACACCATAAAGTTGCACAGCTGATATAAAGGGACACCTGGTGGTTAAAGCATGTTATTGAATTTAATTATTTTTATTATTAGATATTAATACGATCCCTATAAAGTACATTCATTACTCGTTATTCTCTACTAATAGTTCATTAAAGACTGTATATAATGACTATTTTGCACATCCCTTTCAAGATTTCAAGATTTTCTAAGGTTTATTGACATATCATATAGGCCTACACAACTGTGGTGTAGTTCTGCACTGAATGAACTTGCACTCAATAGTGCATTACAAGACATCTATCAATATTTGTGCATACCTCCAGCAATGTTAACTATGTTGAAGCACTTATTTTAACTGATATTATACATAATGTATTATACTCTTATAAGATGTATGTATATATTTCATCTCCGGCCTTGTCAGGTATTGAACAATCAATAAATAAAGAACACAGAATTGTTGAATATAAAACACAGAATTTGTGTGATTATACTAAATGATTTTCAAATAAACACAACTGCATATTTAACTGCTACACATGCTGATGTAACGCAAATGTTCCAACTTGGGATCAATAAAGTATATCGTATCTTAAGCTGATCGATGGCTACTGCCATATTTGCAAAATGTGCCTCTGAACCTTGACAAGTGCATGTTTCAGGCTTATCAATTAATGTAATGTAATGTTATCACAGGGGTCACACACATAAGACCAGCTGTTAAATAAAGCTCTTCTGACCTTAGCTGGCATGTGGGTATATATATTAATACTTCCCATAATGGGCACAAGCAATTTTCACCCATTTATTAATTATATGTTTTAAATGTGAGTGTTTCCTGTCCCCTAAACCTCCAGGGATGTACACAGTTTAATACTGGCAACTTCTTATTATGGGAAATACGAAAACGTCTTTTAAAACTACAACTCCCAGTAGAAACCTGCCATAGAGAACTTGTTGCGAAACAGAATAGCCAGCATGTGTAGTTCTGGGGACGGGGTGGGGGAGGGGGGACGTGGTGGACCCGTTCAAATCCAGTTTTGGACAGTCTGCCGTGGTTCCATCCCATTTCAAGTGCTGTTCGAGAATCGGCTTAACCCTCGGAGCACACTCTCCAATCACAGAGCTTGATGACTATCACGGGGTTTGTCAAACAGAGCACATGGTGTAGTCCAAACGATAGCTGGGGATTCTGGGTAGTGTAGTGTCTTCTGCCATCCTTTACTCCTGGGAATGGACGCTCACATTACCTTTAAGGGCAGCTGACATAAACGAATGCCGTGCTTCCATGAGCGTCAAATCCCGACGCAGATGGGAATACATTGCAATCAGTTGAAAGCTAGTTGCATCCCTTTATGATGCTGAAGGAGCCTAGGAGCGTCACAATTGGACGCCACAGACACTGACCAAACGTCGCTATTGGACGCTTAGGGAGTGAGAGTGTGTTGTATAAATAGGAAGTAGGCCCTACAATCCGCTCCCACAGCTTTTCTTCAGCTATTCGCGGCACCAGGGGGGCCCGAACCTTAGAGGGCTGCGCCTATACTCATAGAAGCTGGGTTACAATACGTAACCCTAGGACTATTTCGTATAAGGCTTCGCCCTCTAAGGCTATCGCTATTGGGTTAAGGGCGAAGCAGGATGTAGTCTACGCCCCACTGGTTCCGTCCGTTACCAGAAGCACAAAACACACCTACTCAGTTAATAACCCATGTCCATTTCACCGTGCGTAAATGGAGCATCACGTTCCCAGGGAATATAGCATTAAACAATGAATATATCCCCATCAAGGAACGAAGGTAGGCTTACTCGGGCTACCTGTCGTTTAAAAAGTAGAGTTTTTTTAAGTCTTACTTGTTAAAAACGATCAAGAGAGGGGAGCAACGGCCGCGTTCTACATGCCGACAGGCAGGAGAGAGGCATGCAATTTGGAAAAACCCCGATATTCCTCAATCTGGCAGACTATTCAGTACTGAGTGTGTCAGAGAGGAATGGGAGACATCCCTCAAATAAAAACGAATAAACGAACAGGGTGAAGACCAAGATGCAGCAGTGCAAATGTCTTCCACTGTCATTCCTCCGAACAATGCCGTAGAAGTTGATATTCTTCTGGTGCTGTGCGCTTTAATGTTTTCTGGTGGATCCAACCCAGAGGAAACATACGCCTGTGATACCGCCTCACCCAGCCAGTGTGACAGGCGCTGTGCAGATAGAGGCTGCCCTAATGAGCGCTCTCTATAATGCACAAACAGACGCTGGGATTTGCGTAACGCAGCCGTGCGTGTAACATAGCATGCCAGCGCGCGCACGGGACAGAGGAGATGAGATGTGGCTTCCTCCTCTGATGTGTGAGGCGGAGGAAAGAAGCCCTCCAACGTTATCGCTCTCGATCTGAACGAGTTTGTGATCACCTTCGGCATAAACGCCGGGTTCGGGGGTAACACAGCTGAGCTGCCATCTCCTTGGATCTGGAGACATGACGGAGCCACAGAGAGAGCAGACAAATCACTCACCCTTTTAGCTGACGTCAGAGCCAGGAGCAGCGCTACCTTGGCTGACAGAAACTTCAGGGGAACTTGATCCAGCGGTTCAAAAGGGGCTTTACCTAGTGCGCACAGCACTACAGCCAAATCCCATTGAGGCGCTAAAGCGCGTGATACCGGTCTGAGTCTCTGTACTCCTCGTAGGAAACGTTTTGTCAGCGGGTGACTAAACACCGTGCTGACCCCAAACCCTACATGGCATGACGAGATGGCAGCCGCATACGTTTTTATCGTGCTATGGGCCAATTTCCTGTCCAGCAACAGCTGGAGAAATGACAGCACGAGAGGCAGGGGACACGCCACGGGGTCCACGCCTTTTCCTACACACCACCGTTGGAACGCCGTCCATTTGGTTGTGTATAACGCCCTGGTGGACGCGGCTCTGGACCCCTGAATAGTCCTCACAACATCTTGAGAGAGGCCGAGCCCCTCTAAGTGTTCCCGTTCAGGGGCCATGCCCACAAACCTTGGCCTAACACTGGGTGACCGCTGATTGCTCCCTCCACCTGGGAGAGAGCATCCCTCCGCCACGGAATTTCCCACGGTCTCCCTGACAGCATCCGCTGCATGCAGGGAAACCAGGACGCTCCCGTGCGCTCCGGGGCTATTAAGACCGCTACCAGTCGCTCCTCCTGCACTCGGTCCAGGAACCGAGGGATCAGAGGGACTGGTGGGAAAGCGTACAGTAACACCCTGGGCCAAGGTCTGTGTGCAAACGCGTCCACCCCCAGAGGGGGGTGATCCTGCCTTCTCAGGGAGAACCAGCGAACAGATCCACCTCTGCTGTCCCGAACCTGCTCCACACTTGGGAGACCAGCTCAGGGTGGAGGCTCCAGTCCCCTTGTCGAGGACCTCCTCTGGACATGAGATCTGCCCCTCTGTTCAGCTCGCCGGAAATATACACTGCTCTGATCGAGATCATGTGTGTGCGCGCCCAGCACAACAGCCGCCTGGCTGTGTCCAGCCGCCTGGCTGTGTCCAGCCGCCTGGCTGTGTCCAGCAGCTGCGCTGATCGTACACCTCCCTGACGATTTATGTAGGCTGCCGCCGTTTTGTTGTCTGTCCGAATCATCACATGATGATTCCACAGCAACGGGGCAAAGTGCTGAATTACTCTCCATACGGCGAGTAATTCCAGCGCATTTATATGAAGGGACATGTGCGGCGGCCACTGTCCCCCCACTGCTTGCGACATGCATGTTCCTCCCCACCCTGAGAGCGATGCGTCTGTAAACACCGAGGTGTGTGACGTCACTCTGCCGAGGGGAACCCCCACCGGCAGGATGTGGGAATTTTTCCAGTAGGTCAGATCTAACCCTACGGATGGAGGAACGCACACCATGCGTCTCCTCTGACGCACGGGGTCGATGCGCAGGCGAATGAACCACCTCTGAAGTCTCCTCGTGTAAAGGAGACCCAGGGGGATCACCACGTGACCAGCTGACATCATGCCCAACAGCTGCATCACGGAAAGGGCTGTCACCACCCTGACGCACCCGTGTGACGCGCCTGAGGAGAGCTGTCAGATTCTCCACTCTCCGCTGTGAGAGTCGTGCTCTCATGTGGGCTGAGTTGAATTCCATTCCCAGATACATGATGATCTGGGATGGAAGAGGACAGCTCTTCTCCCAATTGATTATGAAACCCAGGCTTGACAGGTGAGATACGAGCTGTACCGTCTGTAAAGCAGCTTCCTCTCTGGAGCGAGCCAGCAACAGCAGTTCGTCCAGATAAAATAACACTCTCATCCCTCCTCTGCGTAGCGGCTCCAGCGCCGTCTCCACACACTTTGAAAAAGTGCGTGGAGCCAGGGAATATCCGAACGGCAGTCGATTGAACTAGTACGATATTCCCTGGAAAAAACGCAGGAATTTCCTGTGTTTTGGGATGATGGTTATGTGGAAGTAAGCATCCTTCAGGTCTATAGAGGTGCACCAATCTCCCTGGTGAACACACTCCATTACATTTGATTGTCAGCATCAATCAATCAATCAATGTTTATTTATATAGCCCAATATCACAAATGTTACATTTGTCTCAGTGGTCTTCACAGTGTGTACAGAATATCAGTATGACAATACGACACCCTCTGTCCTTAGACCCTCACATCGTACAAGGAAAAACTTCCAAAGAAAACCCAGTTTAAAGGGAAAAATGGGAGAAACCTCAGGGAGAGCAACAGAGGAGGGATCCCTCTCCCAGGACGGACAGACGTGCAATAGATGCCGTGTGTAAATTGAAAAGATAATACATTTGCAACATAGGTAGTCCAAATGTTTGGAAATGCATGTGTGTATATAATAGGAAGATGAATCCACGAGGATATCCATCCAGGACCTATGATCCAGGACCACAGCCACGACTCAAGATCCAGCGCTCGTGATCCAGGACACAGGACCGCAGGATCATCCATGACTCCGGATCCCAGCGTATATAGACACCAAAAAGAAAGACATTTGGGGAAGCTGGGTTAATCGGAACATGAGTGTACACGGGTATAGACAGAGAGAAGGAAGAAGTAAGATGTCCCCCGACAAACTAAGCCTATATCAGCAAAACTAGGGGCTGAATCTAATCAGCCCTAACTATAAGCTTTATCAAAAAGGAAGGTCTTAAGCGCACTCTTAAAAACGGATAGGGTGTCTGCCGCCCAAACACAAACTGGAAGCTGATTCCACAAATGTGGAGCTTGATAAGAAAAGGCTCTGGCTCCCATTGTACTTTTAGAGATTCTAGGAACAACCAACAACCCTGCATTCTTGGAACGCAATGCCCTAGTAGGACAGTAGGGTATAATGAGTTCTTTAAGGTAAGATGGCGCCTGCCCATTAAGGGCTTTGTAGGCGAGAAGAAGAATTTTAAATTCTATCCTGTATAGGGATGTGAAAACGGTCTTTTCCGTATCACTCTGTTGAATGCTGACAGATCTAGGATGGGTCTCATCCCCCCGGCCTTTTTCGGGATAAGAAAATAACGGGAGTAAAACCCCCAATTTTCTTCCACTGAGGAACCCTGGAAATCGCACTTTTTACCAGGAGTTCCTGCAGCTCCGTCTGGAGCGCCAGGCACTGTTCTTGGGATGACAGAAGTGTTTCCTGAATCCCTTTGAACTGCGGGGGGGGGGGGGGGGAGGCAAATTGCAGAGAGTACCCTCTGCTGATCAGCCTGCTCATCCATCCGTCCATTAAACATAGCTGCCTCCACTCTGAGCATCGCTCTGAGAGCGGGCGTACCTGTTTTTGTTGTGCTGTGGTAGTCATGGTGACTAGCCATGCCAGAGCCCTTGCCGCCGTTGCTCGTGACGCAACCCAAGGGGGGCCCCACCCTAAAGGGCTGTGAAGGGGTCTCCACACGCTGCATCACACCCCGACTCTCATCCTGTCTCTGTTTATGAGAAGGCTCATAAACAGGACCCTGAGGCGGGTTTATGCTCCAACTTGTGGAGGTGTGTGTAGTGTTTTTCACCTCCTGCGTAACAGCCGTGCTAGGCTTAATACGACTGTGTGTAGGCACAACTGAGACAGAGGAAAAATCGCGCTGCTTGTTACCCGTAAGGATCGAAGCGGCCGATTTAAATGTCAAGCCCTGCTGTCTTATAACCGACTGGTTAAATACCGCAGGCTTATACAGTGAGCCTAGCTGTTTGCTAACCGTTCGATTAGAAACAGCTGGCTCCACCAGCGAGTCCCTCTGTCTATTAACCGACCGGTTAACAGCAGATGGATTATGCAACAAGCTTTTTAATCAATAGATTAATAGCAACCGGCCTGCCTAGTGTGGGGGATACGTGAGACACAGGTGCTACAGACACACTGTTGAGATTTGAATCATTTTTATTGACCAATCTCTCTTCCCACATAACACCCCCAAAGAGTCATCTTCTGTTCTGCTTCCTCGGAGGTTCTCTCGGAGGAGCAGACCAGGAGCGGGGGTTCTTCCTTCCCCTCCGACTCGCCGCCTGCAGATCCTGTCTCTGCGGCGGAGGAGCGGAGACCTGGGACGGGGCCCCTGCCGCTGCCGAAGGGCGGTGCTGACGCCGTTGCTGCTCTCGCTGCCCGCTCTGCCCCCGTTGAGACTGTAGCGGGGGCTGCGGATGCTGTCGTTGCTGATGCTGCTGTCGCTGCGGACGTTTGTCCTGTAGCCAGCTAGCATGACGCCTTATGTCGTCTGCTTGCTCTGAAGCAGACTTCATACCTTCCACCATGGCATGGAACTGTGGTCCAAATAGTCTGTCCGGACTAATTGGAGCCTCCAGAAGATCTTTTCCTGCACCCTCCGGTATATTTCCCTGCTGTAGCCCATGCCGCAATCCGCGCCTGCGAGACTGCGACTGCTGCGCACAGGGTGAGTGCAGTACTGGCCGCCTTGCCTATCTCCTCAGCCTCCCCTGAGGACATAGTCTTAGACTGCTCCGACATTTCCACCATGGAGTTTGTCAGCAACGCTATGTTATTTGCCGCCGCTGACGCCTGGAAAGCACACTGGTGCATCCGGTCCGTCTGTTTGGCGACAAACCTGTCTTTGGTGGCAGCCAGCATGGGTTGCCGTCCGGAAACCGAGCTGGCCTGCCTAGCCCCAAAGAATGCCGTGAGGTTCGGCTCTAGTGGAGGCACGGTCGGGAAACCCACGTCCGTGAGTCCCTCCACTCTCGTGAGAGGCACGTATGTCCCTATCGGAGACCTCATGGCTCCAGGGTCCGCTGCCGCCCCCTCCTGGTACTTCCTTATGGCCGGGAAGCATGGCCAGAACGGGTCCCTCCTGACCCTGTGTACCCGGGAGAACACCCGGACATATCATCCGTCGGCGAGCTCTTCTAAGCTAGGGGAACGGGGAGATTTCTCCAGGTGGATATGATCTCTGGCAGTTCCAGGAGAATCCCGCCAATCGACGGCAATGCCGTGTTGGCGGAGATAGGGATCACGGGATCATACACCGGACCTACACCGGTTTCCCTATCTGTCTCCTCCGTCCGGAGGGGAGAGATAATGGGGGAATCCCCCGTTGATCCCTGTATGGAGGGGACGTAGTCGTCCGACTCGTGCCCTCCACTCTGATCCAGAAAATCAATGGCTTTGTCCCCGGAGTACTCCTCCCGGACGTGCCAATCGTTCTCGGCAGCTGCAGCAGCGAGAGCGTCCTCTCTCTGCTGTCTGAGGGCCAGCGGGAGACGGGCACAATGCGAGCATGCTACCCCGGGAATGAGAGCAGCATTCGCATGCTCTATTCCCAGGCAGGACTCACACTGTGAGTGCCTGTCAAAGCTCATGATGTAGCCCGACCCGCACACGGGGTCGGCGGAACCTCCAACGGAATGGAACATAGGGTTGGCAGGACCCCCGGCAGAAGAGTAGTCTGCGGGACCTCCAACGTCGCAGGACATGGGGTTGGCAGGACCCCCGGCAGGAGAGCAGTCTGCGGGACCTCCAATGGGACAAGACATGGAGTTGGCAGGACCCCCGGCAGAAGAGTAGTCTGCAGGATCTCCAACGGCTCAGGACATGGGGTTGGCAGGACCCCCGACAGAAGAGTAGTCTGCGGGACCTCCAACGGCTCAGGACATGGGGTTGGCAGGACCCCCGGCAGAAGAGGATTCTGCGGGTCCCCCAACGAGACAGGACACAGAGTTGGCAGGACCCCCGGCCGAAGAGGATTCTGCAGGTCCCCCAACGGGACAGGACACAGAGTTAGCAGGACCCCCGGTAGAAGAGGAATCTGCAGGACCCCCAACGGGACAGGACACAGGGTTGGCAGGACCCCTGGCAGGAGAGTAGTCGGCGGGACCCCCAACGGGACAGGACATGGAGCTGGCAGGAACCCCAGCGGAACCTCCAACGGCCCTTGAGTAGGGACTCGAGTGGGAACTCGAGAGAGGGCTTGAGAGGGAACTCAAGAGGAAACTTGAGAGCTGACTTGAGAGGGAACTCGAGAGGTGACTTGAGAGTTGACTTGAGAGGTGACTTGAGAGGGATCTCGAGAGGGAACTTGAGAGGTGACTTGAGAGGGAACTTGAACGGAGACTTGAGAGGGGACTCGAGAGGAGAGTCGAGAGGGAACTCGAAAGGATACTTGAGAGGGAACTCGAGAGGATACTTGAGAGGCGACTCGAGAGATGACTTGAGAGGGGACTCGAGAGGAAACTTGAGTGTTGACTTGAGAGGTGACGAGAGGGCTTGAGTGGGAACTCGAGAGGAGACTCGCGAGGGGACTCGAGAGGTGACTCGAGAGGTGACTTGAGAGTGGACGCGAGAGGAAATTTGAGAGTTGACTTGAGAGGTGACTTGAGAGGAATCTCGAGAGGGAACTCGAGAGGAGACTCGAGAGGGGACTGGAGAGGTAATTCGAGAGGAGACTCGAGAGGGAACTCGAGAGGAGACTCGAGAGGGGACTTGAGAAGGGACTTGAGACGGTCGGTACGCCGACAGGACACGGGGAGCTGGCGTCGGCTGGAATGCCAGCAGGAGACGAGGTGCTGGAGTCGGCTGGTATGCCGACAGGACTCGGGGAGTTGGCGTTGGCTGGAGAGCCAACAGGAGACGAGGTGCTCGAGTCGGCCGGTACGCCGACAGGACACGGGGAGCTAGCGTCGGCTGGGGAGCCAGCAGGAGACGAGGTGCTGGAGTCGGCTGGTATGCCGACAGGAATCGGGGAGTTGGCGTTGGCTGGAGAGCCAACAGGAGACGAGGTGCTGGAGTCGGCCGGTACGCCGACAGGACACGGGGAGCTAGCGTCGGCTGGGGAGCCAGCAGGAGACGAGGTGCTGGAGTCGGCCGGTATGCCGACAGGACTCAGGAAGCTGGCGTCGGCCGATGAGTCAACAGGTGACGAGGAGCTGGAGTCGGGACCATGACTGCTGGGGCCGGTACTTGAGCCGGAACCATGGATGGAACTGGGGCCGGAACCATGGCTGCTGGGCCCGGTACTTGAGCCGGAATCATGGCTGGAACTGGGGCCGGAATCATGGCTGTATGGGCCAGCTCTGGTGCAGGGACCATGGCTGCATGGGCCGGTTCTGGAGCCGGAAACATGGCTGTAATATCCAGTCCTGGAGCCGGAAACATGGCTGTAAGGTCCGGAGCTGAAGCCTGGATCATGGCTGTGTGGGCCGGTTTTGGAGCCGGAAATATGGCTGTAAGGTCCGGTTCTGGAGCAGGGACCATGGCTGCTGGGGCCGGCACTGGAGCCGGAACCATGGCTGTTGGGCGCGGAGCGGAAGCCTGGACCCTGGCTGTGTAAGCCAGGTAATGGAGTATGGAAGAAAAGCTGCGTGGGCCGGTACTGGAGCATGGAGGCATGGCTATTGGGAGGCCGGGCAGGAGCCGGTGTCGGCAAGATCCCCCACGGAAGACGACACAGGACCGGCAGGACCCCCGGCAGGAGAGCAGTCGGCGGAACCTCCAACGGCACGGGACATAGGGTTGGCAGGACCCCCGGCAGAAGAGTAGTCTGCGGGACCTCCAATGGGACAAGACATGGAGTTGGCAGGACCCCCGACAGAAGAGTAATCTGCGGGACCTCCAACAGCTCAGGACATGGGGTTGGCAGGACCCCCGGCAGAAGAGTAGTCTGCGGGACCTCCAACGGGACAAGGCATGGAGTTGGCTGGACCCCCGGCAGAAGAGGAGTCTGCCGGACCCCCAACGGGACAGTACACAGGGTTGGCAGGACCCCCGGCAGGAGAGTAGTCGGCGGGACCCCCAACGGGACAGGACATGGAGCTGGCAGGAACCCCAGTGGAACCTCCAACGGCACAGGACATAGGGTTGGCAGGACCCCCAGCGGAACCTCCAACGGCACATGAGTTGGGACTCGAGTGGGAACTCGAGAGGGGGCTTGAGAGGGAACTCGAGAGGAAACTTGAAAGTTGACTTGAGAGGGATCTCAAGAGGGAACTTGAACGGAGACTCGGGAGGAGACTTGAGAAGGGACTCGAGAGAGAGCTTGAGAGGGAACTCGAGAGGTGACTTGAGAGTTGACTTGAGAGGTGACTTGAGAGGGATCTCAAGAGGGAACTTGAGAGGTGACTCGAGAGGGAACTCGAGAGGAGACTCGATAGGGGACTTGAGAAGGGACTTGAGAAGGGACTTGAGACGATCGGTACGCCGACAGGACTCGGGGAGCTGGCGTCGGCTGGAGAGCCAGCAGGAGACGAGGTGCTGGAGTCGGCCGGTACGCCGACAGGACTCAGGGAGCTGGCGTCGGCCGATGAGTCAACAGGTGACGAGGAGCCGGAGTCGGGACCATGACTGCTGGGGCCGGTACTTGAGCGGGAACCATGGATGGAACTGGGGCCGGAACCATGGCTGCTGGGCCCGGTACTTGAGCCGGAATCATGGCTGGAACTGGGGCCGGAACCATGGCTGTATGGGCCAGCTCTGGTGCAGGGACCATGGCTGCATGGGCCGGTTCTGGAGCCGGAAACATGGCTGTAAGAACCAGTTCTGGAGCCGGAAACATGGCTGTAAGGTCGGGAGCTGAAGCCTGGATCATGGCTGTGTGGGCCGGTTTTGGAGCCGGAGACATGGCTTTAATGTCCGGTTCTGGAGCAGGGACTATGGCTGCTGGGGCCGGCACTGGAGCCGGAACCATGGCTGATGGGCGTGGAGCGGAAGCCTGGACCCTGGCTGTGTACGCCAGGTAATGGAGTATGGAAGCAAAGCTGCGTGGGCCGGTACTGGAGCATGGAGGCATGGCTGCTGGGGCCTGTACTGGGGCAGGAGCCATGGCTCTTGGGGCTCGGGCTGCTTGCTTGGCTTTGCGACTCATTCTCTTAGCAGACGCCTTTAGGCTCCGTGGACCTCCATAAGCCAGACCAGACCCCAAGAAAGGGTCAGAACATGAAGACTGGCACTCAGGGCTGCGTGAGAAAACCTTAAGCTACCGTAAACCTTCTCTTACTCTGGCATCTTGTGGCAACTCCTGTTGAGCAGCGGCAGATGCCTCCGCAAGTTGTGGCTTCGGTAGCAGATGCCGGAAGTACTTGCCACAGATGCCACTACTTTGTGGCCTCTGTGGTAGATGCCGGAAGTACTTGCCACAGATGCCACTACTTTGTGGCCTCTGTGGCAGATGCCGGAAGTACTTGCCACTGCCTGCAGATGCCACAAAATGAGCCAGGCCCTACTGCTCCAAGCCTGCTGCAGAGGGACTCCCGCCATGATCCTTTCCCCTCGCCCATCCTCTCCTGTTTTTGGTGTTGCATTTGGAACGATCACCATTAAAGTCCCGTGGTTTTTGGAACCCTTGAACGTCTGTTAGCGAAGTAATTACAAATCTTGAAATAAAATAAAATCCATGGGCACAGTGCACAGGACAAAAGCACTGCTCTCTGTCAGTTACATTACAAAGCATATTGCACTTTTGGCCACACTCCAATCAATAATATCTTAGCAACGTTCAGCATGGATAGGTGTTGACAGCAAGGGCATGGGAAAAGGATTGTGTACAATTTGAAAAGTGGCTTCTGCTCTTCACTTAACCAGTTCACATATTGTATGGAACCTGCTAAAAAGATGAGAAGGTACACTAAAACTTGCACGTTTGTGATTGACAAAATATGTCCACATGCATTTAAACACTAGGCAAAGTACTCAAAAGCAACTCTGTGTGTCTTCAGGACCACGTTGCCATGACGACACACACATGCAGACTCAATAGGTGAAAACAATAGCAGCGTTGCTTTAGCAGCTGGTAATAATGGCTCTGAATTCGCTAAGAGTGACAGTTTAAAAAGTATGCACCTAATTCATTATCTCCTATGCGCTAACCTATGATTTAATGTGCTTCAAAAGGACATGAGTATGGCCTTCATCAGTGACCGGTCCACCCAGGGTCTGACCATACGATGCAGCCATCGTGGTCCAGGGAAACAAATGAAAGAGCATTCTGCGTTAAATGTGTTCATACTGTTCGAAACAACGACTGTCGGCAGTGCAAACATCTTGGTTACATCTTTTGTCAAATGGATGTGAGATCTGCAGACTGGTGGCCATTGAGAGTTTGTTTCTGTAGTTTTACAAAGACTTTACAGATGTTACATATTAGGCTCTGGTTTTAAATCTGCAAAGGCCTCTAACTTCGATGTGATGGCAGCATGTATTTGCTGTGTCCCCATGTCCCATGGTAATATGGCTAATGTGTTTATTTATTATTTGTGGGGCAACTAAAATGTGTTATTTATCCAGCTGCATATAATGAGCTCATCACAGGCGTTCTCTGTAACCTATTACATTTCACCTCATTCTCCAGCAGCCAATCACCATGCTGCAGCCAAACTATAAAATGGTTCTCCTCTCTCCTGCAGTCAGCTGTGATGTCAGGTTTTCATGCTGCCGCCCGCCTCCTCCCCATCCACCTCCTTTCATCATATCAAGTGCCAGGAGAGCTAATCCAAATCCAAAGACCTAATCACATCCCCTCTTCATCCCATCTCCTCATCAAATCCAGATCTTCAGCATCATCACCAGTGTCTAGACCAGGGGTCTCCAACCTTTCTTCATCTGAGAGCTACTTCCATCACATCGCTTAGATGTATTCACATAGCCCTCATCAGTTGAATTAAGCTATACTTTTGTACACGTGTGAAATTGCAATACCTAAAGCTTATCAATAATCTTAACTTCACATCAAGGTCCAAGAAAACGAAAATGTCTCGCATATTATTATGGCCCTCATAGTAAGTACATCACTGAAAATGCACATACATGTCCTTACCTGACAAGCATCTTATGGCACATGTGTAAAATAAGTGCATTCACTCTTTTTCACAGTTAGTGAGAGGACTGGCGCTGCATGGAGTCCACAATAGTGCTGGAGTGTACCCACTTAGGTTCACTCTAATAGAGTCATTTACATGTTCATCAGTCAGTCTTGGTCTGTATTTAGATTTCATTCATGTCAGAAAAAGCTGCTTCACAAAGGTCTGTAGAGCCAAATAAAGCAGACGTGTTCAGTGTTGCTTGGTGAATGTTCTGAGAGCTTTCTGGAGGCTCCAGAAATGTTGTGAGTTTTGCTGAGACTTAAGCTGAACATGATTTGAGATTTATAACCTCCATCTCCACACGATTGACACTGAACAGTTCAGCCATCTTTTTCTTCTTCTTCTTTGTCTTGACATTAAATTATAAACCATAATTAATCAATTGTATAGGTCTAGCCTCCCTATATCTGTGTGTGAAATTGTTCCATCCTCAACAACTAAAAACGAATACTTCTGCAGTCTAGCTGCAGCTTCTAGCAACGGCCTTCTGTTAAAGAAAGGACACTGAAGGTCCTCCTGAATGTGGCATCACTAACATGACTTGAGTCTGAACACAGTAGACAACAGGAGTACAACAGCATTATAAAAACACAAATACTGCATGTGGGTGCACACTTACATTCTCTGTTTTACTGTTACATAAATCCCATGAATGTATGAGATTAAGAGCTTCATCTTATCTCAATCAGTGATTAAGAGATCAGGTCACTATCAGCCTGTCACTCATTATTTTCAGGAGGGGGCGGGGTTTAGAGGAACAGAGGAGACGGTGATCGCGGAAGCTTTCCTCTTGCCTTCACAAACTTTACACACGTATCAACTGAAAATAGCAAGAGGATATTCATACTCTGCAATCCAAGACTTTATTAAATCCACCAAAAACCTGACATGACGATAACGAGGGTTTTTCAAAAAACACAAATCCCTCCCTGTGTATCTCTGAGCCGCAGCGACACGGCCTGATTCAGAGCGGGTCATTCTGCTGTTGGTTCTGGACTGGTGTTGGTGGAGAAAGCAGACTGCCCCGCGTGTGTTGTCGCTGTCACGTCTGTTCCTTGATCTCTGCGTCATCTACCAATTTGATATTCGTGTGACAGAAAACATTCTAAAATAAAAAAACTTTATTTTCCGGCCGCGGCCGAAAAATCATGATGCAACGTTACTACGCTATAATCGATAATCGAGCGGCGAGCTACTGAAAAGCTGCCCACGAGCTACTGGTAGCTCGCACTCGACGTGTTGGAGACCCCTGGTCTAGACTCTGGGGGGGTTCCCTATATGCTTCATTTCCCCCTTTAGATATACGATTTCAGGATCAGTGTCACAAACGAGCTGAGGACCAAAATGCAGAACACGGGAAACCAGTGATAGTCAGTGTGCGAACTATACCACGGTCTCCGGGGGAGCCGGGATTTTTTTTTAATCCACGGACCACCAATGTAACGTTTGACTGTTTAATTAATTAATTAATCAACTTAAAATGACTCAAATGTGATCCACTCACTCCACTGTTGGCTGGTCCAGCCAGCCGGCGGCCGCGGGACCACCGCAGCAACTTCGCCCCCATCTCGAGCAGCAGGCAAGGAGGAAGAGGAAGAACAGGTGGGGTGGTCATCAGCAGCATCATCATCTTCTTCCACATCTCCTTCGATCTCTACTACTGTATGGTAGTTGTAGTCATCAAGTTAGCTTCTCTTGGCTCGTCTTCTTGTGTCTCTTCAGCCCCCAAGTTAACGTTAGCTGTCAAGTTAGCACTAGCACTGACTACACGCCCCATTCCTACCGTTAACGTAACGTAACGACTTCCCCGGTGTAACCAGTTAAACGGTAACAACGTTAGCTCCCTCCTCTCGGTTCTGTTGTAGCAGCAGTCACAACGTACGATGTGCTACCACCAGCTACATTCGGTTGGTCTTCTTGATCAGGTTGTTTAGCCGTCTTTTTAAAGAAATTGCCTAAGTTGTTTTTTTCTTTTCGACATATCAGCAGCAGCAACAATGCCTGGTAAACATGCAGTGCTAACTAAACGAGTGAGTGGGTAGTGGGTGGAGCTGCGGGCAGCGTGCAAGCAGGCGACACTTTTTTCATGAATCATAAACTCTAAATATAATTTTATTTCACTTATTTTACACCTTTGAAAAAAAAACATGCCCAAAATGGAATTTATTTGGTCATCATATCAGTATTTTAGAGAGCTCCCCCCAAATTTCACAAACCATGTTCCCAGGGGAGCTCATGTCACCACTAGGGGAGCTATAGCTCCCCCTGCTCCCCTCCAGTTCGCACCCTGGTGATAGTCGGTAACCAGCTTTATTGATGGCAATAGGCTGGTTGGAGACAAAACGGCAGATAGTAGGCAAAGGGCTGGTTGGGGACAGGCGAGGGTTCCAGGAGAAAGCAGGACGGGAGTCGCAGGTACAGAACGGGTCAGGGAGCCGGCGAGGCAGGCTGGTCAGGGACAGGCAGGGTCGAAACTGGGAGAGCAATCTGAATGGTAATGCGGGAAAGACTGGCATGCTGCAAAGTACGATTTGGCACTGAGGTGAAAGTGAAGTGGGCCTAAATACTAATGGAGCTGATGGGTGTAACAGAGTGAGAGAGAGACAGGGTGTGACTACCAGGTGACTAAGGAATGTTAATGCAGAAAATAGGTGAGTGAGAAAGCAGACTGTGACAGAACCCCCCACTTAATGGACGGCTCCTGACGTCTAAAAAAAAAAAAAAAAAAGAATTAAAGAAGAATCAACAAAAACCCTACAGACACAGGGTGGAAGGTGGAGATATGGGGAAAGGTTAGTACTCACCTGAGAATGCTCTCTCGGTTTCTACCTCCTGGAAATCCTCCTCCTCGTCCTCCTCGGCTGATGACGTTTCCCCCTCCCCCTCGACGAAGCCTCTGGTCTGTAGTGGACGAGTGCCCCCTGGCTTAACGCCTGGTTGTGCGTGGGTCCTAGAAGGCTGCTCCGGGTAACGCAGGTGGAAGTCTCGGATGAGTTGAGGGATGAGGATATGACAAGCAGGAATCCACTGCCTTTCCTCAGGACCATAGCCCTCCCAGTCCACCAAATATTGAACCCCTCTTCCTCTGCGACGGGAACGGAGTAGACGACGAAGGGTGTAGGTAGGACCCCCATCGATCATCCTAGGGGGTGGTGGTGGAGGGGCGGCGGACATCATAGGACTCTCCCGGACAGGTTTAATCCTAGAAACGTGGAAGGTGGGATGGATCTTCATGTTCCGGGGCAAACTCAGTCGAACTGCTGCAGGGTTAATGACCTTGACAATCTTGAAGGGTCCAATAAACCTGGGCGCTAACTTCTCAGACTCCACCCGAAGGGGAATGTTCTGAGCGGAAAGCCACACCCTCTGGCCTACCTGGTACACAGGTGCCTTGGTGCATCGGCGGTTCACTGATGTGGCGTACCGGTTAGCAGACTGAAGCATAGTTAATTCAAAACTGTATAATGGCTATTTTGCACATCCCTTTCAAGATTTCAAGATTTTCTAAAGTGTATTGATCTTATACACAACTTGGGTCGCAGGTTCCTCAACAGCGCATTACAAGACATCTATCAATATGTGTGTACCTCCACCATTAAACTGTCATATTCTGCACATTTCTTATACTATCTACTACATACATAAGAGTATAATTAATGTGTATAATATCAGTTAAAATAAGTGCTTCAACATAGTTAACATTGCAGGAAAGCAATATTTTAGACGTTAAGTACTTTGTCAGGCTTAATATTCATATGTAGATAGATACCCCCAAAGCTTTGTTCTTGTTTAATAGAAGACCTTAACCTAAAGTATTCTTTAATGTGTTAATAAAGGTTAATTCGTTTTTCTGTTTTGCACATCCTCCTATTAATATCTGTGTACATCCGGCACTAAACTGTTTTATTGTAGAGATCACTTAGTATCTTCTTGACTTTTTATATTCTATATTTCTATCATTGACCTTCTACTTTCCCTCTATGAAAGTATGTACTCTTAATATTGTTTTAATAAAATAACATTATTCAACAAAAATAATTCAATAACATGCTTTAACCACTAGGCGGTGCACACAAGGTACACACAGCATACTAATAATAATGTTACGGTGTGTGAAGCAGGCAGGACCCAAATGCAGAATCAAGTGAAAATTCCTTTATTTCAAGGCTAGGTGATAAACAAAGACCAAAACAGAACACTCACCGACGAACTAGTCATGACACAAGACGAACCGACAAAGACAGACAGAAAAACCAGAACTTAAATACACACAAGACTAATCATACAAACAAGACACAGGTGAGGAGGGAGGAGAAAACACGGGGACACCAGGTGAACACAATCGGGTAAATTAGACACACCAGGGAAACTAACGACAGGGAACCACAGACAGATAAGACAAAACGCAGACAGAAAACCAAAAATAGATCTAGACAAGACACCATAAAGACAGATCGTGACAGTACCCCCCCCCCCCCCTCAAGGGACGGATCCCAGACGTCCCAAAAAAAGAACACAAAAGTCCAAAACCTCAAGCAGGGTGGGTGGAGGGGGTCCAGAGGAGGGACGTATCACTAGGCCACCAGGGTGGGTGGAGGGGGTCAGGAGGACGGGACTGAGCTGACTGCTCAGGAGCACAGCAGAGGACCAGGAAGGGATCTCGGGCGGACGGCCCGGGGCAAGGCAGAGTTCAAAAAGGGGTTCTCGGGCGGACGGCCCGGGGGCAAGGCAGAGTTCAAGGAGGGGTTCTCGGGCGGACGGCCCGGGGGCAAGGCAGAGTTCAAGGAGGGGCGAAGGCCACAGCTCTCAGGGGACCGGGCAGGAGCCGGTGTTGACCGGACAGTAACCAGAGCCGGTGGGACAGGTGTCGGCAAGATTCCCCATGGAAGAGGACAAGGAGTTGGCAGGACCCCCGGCGAGACATGTAATGTCGAGGCCTCCAACGAAACAGGACATGGGGTTGGCAGGACCCCCGGTAGAAGAGTAGTCGGCGGGGCCTCCAACGGCACAGGACACAGGGTTGGCAGGACCCCCGGCAGGAGAGTAGTCGGTGGGGCCTCCAACGGCACAGGACATAGGATTGGCAGGACCCCCGGCAGGAGAGTTGACAGCGGGACCTCCAACGAGACAGGACAAAGGGTTGGCAGGACCCCCGGCAGGAGAGTAGTCGGCGGGGCCTCCAACGGCACAGGACATAGGATTGGCAGGACCCCCGGCAGGAGAGTTGTCGGCGGGGCCTCCAATGAGACAGGACAAAGGGTTGGCAGGACCCCCGGCAGGAGAGTAGTCGGCGGGACCCCCAACGGGACAGGACAAGGAGCTGGCAAGGTCCCCAGCAGAACCTCCAACGGGACAGGAGTAGGGACTTGAGTGGGAACTCGAGAGAGGGCTTGAGAGGGAACTCGAGAGGAAACTTGAGAGGTAACTCGAGAGGTGATTTGAGAGGGGACTCGAGAGAGAACTCGAGAGGTGATTTGATAGGGGACTTGAGAGGGAACTTGAGAGGAGACTCGAGAGGGGACTCGAGAAGGAACTTGGGAAGAGACTCGAGAGGGAACTCGAGAGGGAACTGGAGGGGTGACTTGAAAGGAGACTCGAGAGGGGACTCGAGAGGAGACTCGAGAGGGAACTGGAGAGGAGACTTGAGAGGTGACTCGAGAGGGGACTCGAGAGGTGACTTGAGAGGTGACTCGAGAGGTAGCTCGAGAGGGAACTCGAGAGGAGACTTGAGAGGGAACTCGAGAGGAGACTCGAGAGATGACTCGAGAGGGACTCGAGAGGAGACTCGAGAGGGGACTCGAGAGGAGACTCGAGAGGGAACTGGAGGGGTGACTTGAGAGAGTTGGTTCGCCAACAGAACACGGGGGGCTGGAGTCGGCCGGTACGCCGACAGGACACGGGGAGCTGGCGTCGGCCGGAGACGAGGGGCTGGAACCACAGACAGATTTAAACAAGACAAAACGCAGACAGAAAACCAAAAATAGATCTAGACAAGACACCATAAAGACAGATCGTGACAAATAACTTTGTATTATTAGTGTAGACACTTATGTATGTATAACATCTGAAGATGTGTAGTTTTATTCATGTTTTTACATAATTTTACAGGATATTGCTATACTATTTCTCTTGTTTTACTTCTACACATTAATATCTGATTTGTAAAACATCACAGACAGAAAGACATATCCGTCATTTAATGGTAAGCTATTGAAATTGTGATTCCATAGATGTGTCTCCCATCACCCAAAACCCCTGACTATTCTCTCAACTCAGTATTTACATTCTGATATTCAAAGAAAATCAGTAATATCTTTAAAAACTACACGTCCTTTTCTATCAGCTGTGCACCGTTATGGTGTAAATATAACCTATATACCAATTGGATCAAATATAAAAGTCAGCCGAATTACTATTGATACTGCAAGGAGACGTATTTTGTGAAAAGAAATTGAAGATGTGGTTTAATTGTTGATATATTTATGATCCACGTCAAGTATTCTGTTTTGGTAGCAGTTCTCCTGTTTGTCCAGAAGTCTTCTCATCAGGGCTCTATAAATAAAGAACTACGGCAGATGTGTAATATTGAATGCAGCCGAACCGTGTATTACAATGCCGTTATGTGATGACTTCCAAAGAGAAAAGCAAGCACACTCTGAATTAGGTATTATTTTATTTTTCATTGTCGGATATCATATCTTATTAACACCATATACCAGCGTGCATTGCAGCTAAAACATCCAATCAACGAGCTTCAAGCTGAGGATCTTGGGTAATCAGTTTGGTGGGTTTGTGGTGTGTATCGCTCAAAAATGTCCCGTCTGTTTCCGGTGACTTTATTTACGGCTAAAAAGCCCAAGATTATAGAATTAAATGAATAAATAAAAACAAGGATAATTGTGTGTTATTGTTGAGTAAATAACAGTGTGTTATTTAGAAAAGAATAACAAATTAGAAGGAAAAGATTTAAAAAAAATACAGATTTCAGTATTTTGAGGCTCTAAGGCTTAAAGCCCCATTTATTTTCCTCACAGACGGAAAAAAAGTCCGACATTATACGATTTAAAATAAAAACAAATAAATAAAAAGATAAAACACTGGCATGTAATTTACGTTAGAATAAATAGAATGGTTTTGAATAATAGATGAGAGTAAAATCTACTTCACTTTACAGCCCCGCCCACTTTTGTGGAAACCAACGCTTTCATTTGAACGGAGATCAAGCCTGAAGCCACAGAGATCTTCTGTTACTGTCCTTTCTTCTTAGAGGAAGTACAGAAACACGTAACTCTGGATTTGTTTTAATGTTTGAGGTGCAATAAACAACACAGCAGCTTTTTGTCATGTTAAAACTATTATTTTCTGCCTCGCTCAACAGCTGGCGAAATTACAGCCTCGCCTACTGATTTTAATTTAACCATATATCGAGCCCGATTCTCGATTTCAAAGGTGTGCTCTAAAATGATATTTATAAATGACTATTATCATTATTATAAGCAAGACAATAAATGGCAAAGATATGTAGAAAATAAACGTATTTGAGATACGTTCATAACGAACGTAACGTGGGAGAAAATACGTTTCTAGCTAAACGTAATTCAGAATGCAGTTTAGTTCTGTAGGAACGTAATTTTTAGGAGACAGGGTTGCACTGAGCCTGCAACCCCGTTTTGAACCCACGTTCATATTGATGTATTTTAATAAATGTTAACTTGCCCCATTACGTGACTATTTGTGTTGGGGGGACCCGACTTTTTTTTCTCCTTGACAGAAAAAGTTTGAGAACCACTGCTTTAAAGACAAAAACATGAAAAAGCTAAAAAAAAATATTGAACTTAAAAACGTGTGTTCACAATGATGGTAATTAAGTATATACAACTTAAAATTCCTTTTAAATAATGTGGTAAAACAACTTGATCTTTGGAGTAAATGACTTAAAAACTTGTGTTTATAAGTATTTAAGTAAGTGGTAATTAAAAACACCTCTGATTGTAGAGGAAAAGCCTTCTCCCCTAACTCATAAGTGTGTTGGTTTAACACAATTGCATTAGAAGTTGTCATAACTCAATACATATTGATGCAAACTGTTGCGTTGATTTTCTTTGTTGAGCCAAAGCATTTGCTTTTAGAGTGCAGATCGCCTGTTTCTACTCTACACCCAGCATACACCCCTCAGCATACCCCCCTTCCAGGAAAAAACTCAAATCGCCACCAAGACTGTTAGGACATGGCCTGAAGGTGCTTCCTCTCAGCTTCGAAAGGCCATACATAGACATTTTTGAGGATGTGAAGATCAACTATACATTACTGTGCTACTGTGCTAGGCGCTTCAGATTCATCCAAGCACTGACGAAAAGATTCAAAAACAGCTTTTATCCCTGTGCCATACGAGAACTAAATACTGTATACTATATATTCTATAATATTATACTATATTCTTTCTTATTCTTCTTTATTATCGGATTTCAGTACTGGTTCTCTCTGTGTCAAATCATATTTCTCAAAATACTACTGTTGGTTAATGAAACCCTGTTTGGTTTAGGGCTGGAGTACATTTCTTATCTGCTGCATGCCAAGACAGTCTACTTTATGTCCGTCAAAATGTAACAAGCATTCAATTGATATGCACAAAAAAATGTAGACCAGTGACAAATAAAAAATGACCTGCTCCATCTCACATGTTTCTATCCATCCTTTTTTTTTTTTAGTTAATGTCATTCTTTATTCTTTTTAAATCCTTTCCTGGTTGTTTGGTGAGATTATGTTTTCCCAAAATATTCATTTTAGTTGAGAACAGTTGAGTTTAGAGGGAATTTTTCAAAATATTTGTTTATTTCAATGTAGGATAAGTTGTCCTCTGAGATGTCCAGTGTTTTAAAATGGTCAGTCTCTATCCTCTTATTGTGAACATAACAAATACAAGTGTGGTTCAGAGAGAATACACACATCAGGGAAACGTCCTTAAAATATTGCACTTTTTATCAATGTAATAATGACACATACAACAGGATACTCTTAAATAGCAGCACATAATAACGTACCTGACCAGTGAGCTCCAAATGATTAGGCAGCCAGCCCAGATACTCTGTCTGCCATCTTTATTGAAATTTGGTAAATTCTTTGCTCAATGGCCCATTTTTGGCGATCAAAGCCAGCCTGTAGGTCCAAATCCTCACAACTGGACTGCTGCTACAATACATACCACCAAACGGAATCAACAGTTCGTGACTCCACCACGCAATGCGGAGTTAAGGAGTCGTGGTGGAGTCACGCATTCTGGTGAGATCAGGTTGGTTTATCACTCTACTTTCACCACAGCAGGGACTGAGATACATTAGGACTGAATAATGACTTCATATTACATACCAAGGTTCATGTGATGTGTACAAATACAAATTGAGCATTCAACCTTTTTTTTCAACCAACAATTTATTATAAATATGTTTTTTTCAACCAACTATTTATATAAATATAAGAAACTGGAAAATCTAACTATTTACAATATTGAACATCAGAACTTTCAACCAACTATTCATTATAAATGTCAAGACAGTGTCAAGGTCTTTGTCTGTCTTCCAAGACAGTGGGTCTGGCTGCTGTGTAGGTGGGGATGATGGTGCATGGGCTGCTGTGTAGGTGGGGGGTACAAGTGCTATACGAGACCTCCACAAGACCTCCTTGCTGGCTGGGTTGAAGGTGATGGCTGTGGTGGAGCCTTTGTGCTGAGGTGTATCTTGACCTGGTGGCAAATGGAGGTGCAGGCAGCTGTAGTGATGCTGGTCTGCTGGTCCTTGGTGGTGATGGCTCTGGTGAAGGCCTTTGAGCCACAGTAGATCTTGACCTGGGGGCCGGCACAGATGGATGTTGTGGCTGCTGGATAAACGCCGCCTGTGGGCCACTAGGCCCAGACAGCTGTGAAACATCTCTGTAAAACAAATAAAAATGTAGGACAATAATTACAACTAATTTCATTGAAATAAAGTTCAAGTAAAATGTTGCTCAAGCACAAATAACAATGCACACATAAAAAGAAAGTTTGGGAGGTTGGAAAAGGAGTCTCTCTTGATCTCTCACTCACACACACACACACACACACACACACACACACACACACACACACACACACACACACACACACACACACACACACACACACACACACACACACACACACACACACACAGGTATTTCCAGTTACTTTACATTCAGTATAAAATCACAGACACACATATACATAGGCTACATTTCATTTCAAACCTTTATTTATACAGATAAAATCCCATTGAGATCATTGATCTCTTTTCCAAGGGAGACCTGTTCAAGTAGTTCCACATGAAACATAAAAGCATAAACAGAACAACAAAAGGACATCATACAGCATAATTTACATAATTATCCACATAAACAGGTACCAATAGCTTCTGATTGACTAACATCCAACCGAGCTTTAAAAACATTTAGTGGCACCAGATTGTTCAGTTTCCATTTAATTTGCAGACTATTCCAAGACAGAGGAGCTGCGCATCTAAAAGCTGTCTTCCCTAAGACAGTCCTAGCAGTTGGCACATTTAATAAAACCACAGCATTCGATCTCAGGCAGTAGCCACTTACAATTCTCCATGATATCAGGGAGCAGATATAAGATGGAAGTTTCCCTAGCATGGCTTTGTATATAAAAATGTACCAGTGACTGAGCCTCCGTACAGTGAGTGAAAGCAAACCAGCCCTTGCATACAGGGTACAGTGATGGGTTAATGCTTTACAGTTTGTCACAAATCTCAGTGCGCTGTGATACGCAGCATCTAACTTGACCAGGCAATTGGCAGGTGCATTCATATACATCAGATCACCATAGTCCAGCACAGGTAAAAAGGTCACAGTGACTAGCCTTTTCCTGGCCTAAAGCGAGAAACAGGACTTGTTTCTGAAAAAGAACCCTAGCCTAACCCTCAGTTTTTTTAGCAGGTTATTGACATGAAGTTTAAAAGAGAGACAATCATCAAGCCAGATACCAAGGCATTTGTAACAGGCAACAACTTCAAGTTTTGTTCCTTGCGTAGTTACAATATCTAAAACAGGCTCTGGTGTCTTTTTTGCTTTTGAAAAGAGCATTACCTTGGTTTTATCCACATTTAAAAGAAGCTTTAATTTAGAGAACTGAGTCTGAATAATGTTAAAAACAGCCTGTAATTTAACAACAGCCTCCTTAATGGTGGGACCTGCACAATACATCACAGTATCATCCGCATAAAAATGTAAAGTAGCTTCATCCACATCATCACCTATGCTGTTAATATATATGGAGAATAAAAGTGGTCCTAAAACAGAACCTTGTGGTACACCATTAGAAATGTTTAACCACTCAGAAGACAGTCCATCAAAATGAACACATTGGGACCTTTCAGAGAGGTAGTTCACAAACCACCCCACTGCAAGGCTGGATATGCCAATACTGAGTAGCCTCTGCTTTAAGATGAGATGATCAACGGTGTCAAACGCTTTGGAAAGGTCAATAAACAGAGCTGCACAACTCTGCTTATTATCTAAAATACTAGTAATGTCATTCACCACTTTCATTGTGGCAGTGATGGTGCTGTATTTCTTTCTGAAGCCTGACTGATGTTTAGACAGGATGTCATTTGTACATAAAAACTCCTTTACCTGTTCACTCACTAGGCGTTCAAGAACCTTAGCCAGAACTGACAATTTAGAGATTGGCCTATAGTTATTTAAAATAGTTGCCTCCCCTCCTTTCAGTAAAGGCAAGACATAAGCAGACTTCCATACTTTTGGAATTGTATTTGTGCTGAGGGAGAGGTTAAAAAGAGAAGTAAGAGGTGGAGCAATAAAGTCTGCAGCTATCTTTAAAAAGAAAGGTTCTACGTTGTCCGGGCCGGCCGGTTTCGATTTTATTGCTTTCCAAAACATCCTAGGATTATTTAGGTTTTCTGTGGTAACTGACAAATAGTTCAATCAGGAGAGACGTGATGTATGAGTACATGTTTATTTATCGGGACACATGATATGCGGGAATAGTGATTGACGTATTACAACAAGTAACTGTAATGATGTTTTGGCGACTAGGCCCCGGGTTTGCAGGATGATCATTCAGGAGGGAAAGAATCGCTCTGATGAACCCCCGGGGTCTAGACACTGGTGGTGGTGATAGTAGTTCAGTCCGATCTGAAGGGAGAAGGTTTAGCTTGGCCCTGTATTTAGGAGACAGGAGGCGAAGGGGTGGAGGAGGGTTTGCGTTGACACCTGAAATGACAACTGACAGGAAGGGGAGAGCAGATTTAAAGAGGTTAGCAGGTGCGATGATTGGCTAGCCGGGGCGTAATGCCCCTGATCACTTATTGAAATAACGTGTGACACCCGATGCTGTTGTCTTCCTGATTGAACTTACACTGAGCTACATTACTTCGACTTTGCACTTTTGACATTTGAAGTGAAGCTATTCCTTAGCTGCCTAAAACGCAGCCATTCTATCTCTGAGCCTGATTTCCTAGCCTTTGCCCAGGCCTTGTTTCTCTCATGAAGGAGACTAGACAGCTCAGCAGAAAACCAAGGATTGTCTCGTCCCTTTACTCTAAATGTACGCAGGGGTGCATGTCTATCAATGATCTCCATGAAACCAAGATAAAAATAAGACCATGCGGTTTCTACATCAGCACACAGATTGATTTTACCCCAATCAAAATCAAACAGATCATGCACAAAACCCTGCTCCACAAAATGTTTTATGTCTCTCTTGATGATAATGCGAGGTTTAACCTTTTGGACCTTAGTGTCCCTAATTGTGGCTACAACACTCCAAATACTCCCACAGAAGAATATTTATGGGGAACATTAGTAAAAATGAGATCAATTAGGGAGGATTTATTAGGGGACTTCATATTTGGGCGAGTAGGACTGTCCACAATCTGAGTAACATTTAAAGAGATACAAAGGTTTTTAAAATCCTCTGACACTGCAGTTAACCAGTCCCAGTTAAAATCTCCAAGTAGCACTATTTCCTTGTAGTCTAGTTGTGATAAAAGATTTGCTAGTGAAGACAAGGAGTCTTTGACAGCTGAGGGGGGTCTGTGGCAGCCCACCACCATGACCTGTTGACCCTTTGCCACTTCTATATTTAAGGCTAAAAATTCAAATTGCTTACTGATCGATTTGGAAACTAATGTGGTTACACTGAACTTATTCTTAACATAAATTGCAACGCCACCACCTTTATTAGGCCGGTCGGTACGATACACATTAAAACCATTTAAGGCAATGTCAAAGGCCAAAATAGACTTATTTAGCCATGTTTCAGATAAGACAATGACGTCAGCGTCAGTCGATTTTGCCCAGATATGGACAAAATCTAGTTTACCTAACAGACTGCGCACATTCAAGTGGATGAAACCTAACCCAGACCTAGCTTTAAAATCAGCAGGAGTAGCGATCTGACTATTACTACTGGGCGGACCAGGGTTAGGTTGTACATTTCCTGACAGTAATAACAAAACAAAAAAAACAGGCATCTTTTCCTCTTAAATGACACACATACATTGTCATCTAATTTAGAAACACCGGAAAAGTCTGCGAGAGTGGGATTAGAGCTTAAGAAGTAGTCCTGAAGATCCATCATCGCAGGAAAATAAAAAAGACAAACATATTTTGTCGAGCAGATTGACTGTGACAAGGCAACCGGTAATTGTTTGAGCAACACATCCGAACCTTTGCAGGGGGTGCCCACTGCAGGTGGCAGAACAGACCTGAATCCAGTAGTCTTCTCAGAATGACTAGAGATCTTCTCATAGTCCAAAACAGTTAACAGGCACAGTAGAATCCCGATATGGGCCATTTTCCCAGACCAGCAGAGCATCCGGATAGGCGTGCAAGCAGGCCCGAAATGTGGAGGCGCTCCGTTCTCCTCGCGATATCCCCGGTGCAGAACCTCATCTGATTACAAAGTCTCATCTGTACAGGACGGTAAAATAATAACAGGCACACCTAAATACATCTATGACAAAGTCTCATCTGTACAGAACAGTATGATAAAATAATCGATGGCAAAAACATGTCACTGTAAATGTCTCCGTTGTGGGACGAATAAATGATTAATTTAATCATCTACACATGTAATCTCACTTTTACACACCAACATAACGTTAACACAGAGTAAACGTTTGCTAATGGAGTCTATTTTGTCCCAAGAAAAAGTTCATGACTATCGATAACAAATATATATCAATAAACCTATTGTTCATTTTCGCGGTATTCCCCACACATTGCCAGTACACTATTACTGTAATATTTACACTTACCCATGTCCAAATGGATCCTTGTTATTGTCTTTGTGTTCTTCTTCTTCAGAAGAGTCGAAGACTTCAGGTTCTGAACATCTGAGAAAAAGATCTCGAGTGAAGTCGGCAACTTTTTTTAGCCATTTTCTCTGTCTCTCTCTCTCTCTCCACACAGACGTAAACTGATGGGAGACACGTGGTTTATGTTTTTTTTACTTGGTGGGTAGGTCCTTAGTGATTTCTCGATGTCCATTGGTCATTTCAGACCATGATGTCTGCCGGCTGAGATTTCCTTGACGGACACACGAATCCACCAATCCCACACAGTGTAAAGTCAAGCTGCTTTGAGCGGCAATATTGGCTGTTGTGCCCTGGTTACAGTCTCACAGGAGATACTGCTGGAAAGCTACCCTTCCAGCGATTCCGCGGATATCTGAATCATGTTTCTACTCCTTATAATCGAAAATATATGATTAATTACGTAAAATGATGCGCACCTGGACGCGCCGGCGCGTCCACCGACTCCAGAGGGTTAAAGTCACAAATGACATTCTAATAGCCTCAGACAAGGGATTTGTCTCTATTCTTGTTTTGCTCGATCTCAGTGCTGCATTTGATACTATCGACTATGATATCTTATTGCAAAGACTAGAGCACTTAGTTGGCATACAGGGAACTGCTTTAGGCTGGTTTAGGTACTATCTATCTGAACGCTCTCAGTTTGTACGTGTAAACGATGAATCTTCCACGCAAACCAAAGTTAGCCATGGAGTGCCACAGGGCTCAGTGCTCTGACCTATTTTGTTCACATTATATATGCTTCCGTTAGGCAATATTATAAGGAATCATTCGGTAAACTTTCATTGTTATGCGGATGATACTCAACTATATTTATCATTCAAGCCTGATGAAATTAATCATCTAAATAAAATTGAAGACTGCCTTAAGGACTTAAAAACGTGGATGACCTTAAACTTTTTGATGTTAAACACGACCAAAACTGAAGTTATTGTACTTGGCCCGAAGAATCTACGAAACAAATTATCTAAAGATATACTAACTATGGATGGCATTAATTTGGCCTCCAGTGAGACTTTAAGGAATCTTGGTGTTATATTTGATCAGGATCTATCCTTTAACGCCCACATCAAATTAATTTCAAGGACGGCCTACTTCCATCTACGTAACATTGCAAAAATCAGGCATATCTTGCCTCAAAACGATGAGAAACTAGTCCATGCATTTGTTACTTCAAGGCTGGATTATTGTAACTCCTTATTATCAGGGAGTACCAAGAAGTCAGTCAAGTTGCTTCAGCTGATTCAAAATGCTGCGGCTCGTGTACTAACCAGAGTTAGGAAAAGGGACCACATTACTCCTGTTCTGGCTGCCTTACACTGGCTCCCTATAGAACACAGGATATCATTTAAAATTCTTCTTCTCGCCTACAAAGCCCTTAATGGGCAGGCGCCATCTTACCTTAAAGAACTCATTATCCCCTACTGTCCTACTAGGGCATTGCGTTCCAAGAATGCAGGGTTGTTGGTTGTTCCTAGAGTCTCTAAAAGTACAATGGGACCCAGAGCCTTTTCTTATCAAGCTCCACATTTGTGGAATCAGCTTCAAGTTTGTGTTCGGGCGGCAGACACCCTATCCGTTTTTAGGAGTGCGCTTAAGACCTTCCTTTTTGATAAAGCTTATAGTTAGGGCTGATTAGATTCAGCCCCTAGTTTTGCTGATATAGGCTTAGTTTGTCGGGGGACATCTTACTTCTTCCTTCTCTATGTCTATACCTGTGTACTCTCATGTTCCGATTAACCCAGCTTCCCCACATGTCTTTCTTTTTGGTGTCGATATACGCCGGGATCCGGAGTCATGGATGATCCTGCGGTCCTGTGTGGATGGATATCCTCGTGGATTCATCTTCCTATTATACACACATGCATTTCCGAACATTTGGACTACCTATGTTGCAAATGTATTATCTTTTCAATTTACACACGGCATCTATTGCACGTCTGTCCATCCTGGGAGAGGGATCCCTCCTCTATTGCTCTCCCTGAGGTTTCTCCCATGTTCCCTTTAAACTGTGGGTTTTCTCCGGAAGTTTTTCCTTGTACGATGTGAGGGTCTAAGGACAGAGGGTGTCGTATTGTCATTCTGATATTCTGTACAAACTGTGAAGTCCACTGAGACAAATGTAACATTTGTGATATTGGGCTATATAAATAAACATTGATTGATTGATTGAAATGAAATGTCATTTTCGGTCATCCGCCTAAATAGCGTTGCTCTAGACCAGCCTTTCCAACCCAGTCTCATAAAAAAACGTGTAATAATTACGTTGGTCTACAACGTAGGACGTAGTATTTCTACGATAACGCCTCTGAAATTGTAAAATGCCTACGTTTTTTTTCACCATTCATTCCAATGGCTGGCGTCTATGTCACGTGATCTTCACATTTCTCCCTGCAGAAAAAAAAAACATGGCCGACATTCGTTTTATTCTCGGTGGAAAATGCCTATTTTAAGGTTAGTTTGGCGATTAAAATGCCCTTTGATGTCATTTGATGCGAGAAATATGAGTTGTTATTTAAGATTATGTGTACAGTGGATGTACATGATCTTTAGTTTGCTAGTTATTACGAAGATTACTTCAAGAAATTGTGTCTATACAACATTTTCATTGTTACCAAGGTGGTTGCTAGGGACGCTGCTATCGATATTATTTCTGTTATGTTGGGTAAAATGGTGTTATCTTTATTGCTATCCCCTTCCCCGTCAATATATAGTGTTGGTCCACAGTGCAAACGTATTAGTTTAACAAAATCCGCATCTAAAATTGTGGCATAGTGTGGTGCCGAGAGATGGGAGTCAGAGGCGGGGTATCAAGGGTACAAGCTAGACTTTTATTTAGCATCTCAAAACACATGGAAACAACTTCATGCCCCGGAAGCGAAGACCGGCGGAGACAGGAAGTCCGGCTCACTAAAATATCCGTGCAGAACAATACCCTAACCCATAGATCCGTGGGTGAATAATGTCAATCACCACAATAGATACGTTATTTTCCCCTGTGCAATTCTCCATTTACTCAACAATAACACATAATTATCCTTGTGTTTATTTATTTGCTTCGCTTGACAAACCCCGTGATAGTCCTCAAGCTCTGTGATTGGAGAGTGTGCAGAGCGTCGAACAGCACTCGAAATGGGATGGAACCATGGCAGACTGTCCAAAACTGGATTTGAACGGGTCCACCGCGTCCCCCCCTCCCCCCGTCCCCAGAACTACACATGCTGGCTATTGTGTGTTTCGCAACATGTTCTCTATCTATGGCACGTCTCTACTGGGAGTTGTAGTTTTAAAAGACGTTTTCATATTTCCCATAATAAGAAGTTGCCAGTATTAAACTGTGTACATCCCTGGAGGTTTAGGGGATAGGAAACACTCAAACATATAATTAATAAATGGGTGAAAATTGCTTGTGCCCATAATGGGCAGCATTAATATATACCCACACGACAGCTAAGGTCAGAAGAGCTTTATGTAACAGCTGGTCTTATGTCTGTGACCCCTCCTGTTGTTCATTGATGAGCCTGAAACATGTACTTGTCAAGATTCAGAGGCACATTGTGCAAATATGGCAGTAGCCATCGATCATCTTAAGATAAGATATACTTTATTGATCCCAAGTTGGAAACATTTGCGTTACATCAGCATGTGTATAGTTGTAAATATGCAGTGGTGTTTATTTGTAAATCATTTAGTATAATCACACAAATTCTGTTTTTTATATTTAATAATTCTGTGTTCTTTATTTATTGATTGTTCAATACCTGACAAGGTCGGAGATGAAAAACTTTGGTCACAGGTTCCTCAACAGTGCATCACAAGACATCTTTCAATATGTGTACCTCCACCATTAAATTGTCATATTCTGCACATTTCTTATACTATCTACATACCAGGGTTTCCGCTAGGATTTTTTCTCGCCGGTCAAATGTCCGGGCAGAATTTATTTTACCGGACAAATTTGAAACTTACCGGTCATATTTCAATAATAATAATAAGAGTTGTGTAGCAGAGTTTCCGTAAGCAGGTAATTTACCGGACTATGAGCAGATATGCATTGCTGATGTTTAAAACTCAGTTCACGGGCTCATTTTTATATTGCTTCAGTTTATAATCGTAACAGATCGAAACAATTCAGATTAATTTTTCAATAAATGATTCCACAAACAACAAACAACATAATTATTACATTCAAACAAACTACTTGTAGTAGATAACGTACATTATTCAGAAGTTTACATCAACTTTGAATAATAACACGGGAGAAACGGATCCTCTCTTTTCCCCTCTCTCTCCCTCTCTCTCCTGTCAGCCCGTCAGTTTCTCAAGCAGCTCCTGCAGCCCGCTAAACAGAGGGCGGGGCTTCAGGTGATCCTGCAGAGCTGCGTGTCTCGGTCAGACTCAGCAGCTGATCTGATCTCTCTCTCGCGTCCGGTTACACTTCACTCGCGTTTATGTCCATATCGATCAGATCCAGCTCTCCTGATCGGCCTTTATAGAGAGCACCGATCAAACTATTAAGAGTGAATATCGGCCGATAATGACCGGCGGCCGATCGATCAGAGCCTCCCTAATTATTACCAGACATTTTGACCGTCAGGTTTTGAATTTACCGGTTTTTTATACATTTTACCAGCTAAAAACCGGTAATTACCGGCTAACGGAAACCCTGCTACATACATCTTATAAGAGTATAATACATATGTATAATATCAGTTAAAATAAGTGCTTCAACATAGTTAATATTGCTGGAGGTATGCACAAATATTGATAGTCTTGTAATGCACTATTGAGGAACCTGCGACCCAAGTTTTTCATTCAGTGCAGAACTACACCACAGACTAGTGTAGGCCTATATGATATGTCAATAAACCTTAGAAAATCTTGAAATCTTGAAAGGGATGTGCAAAATAGTCATTATATACAGTCTTTACTTAACTATTAGTAGAGAATAACGAGTAATGAATATACTTTATAGGGATCGTATTAATATCTAATAATAAAAATAATGAAATTCAATAACATGCTTTAACCACCAGGTGTCCCTTTATATCAGCTGTGCACCTTTATGGTGTAAATACAGCCTATCTACCAATTGGATCAAATATAAAAGTCCGCCGAATTAGTGTTGATACTGCAAGGAGACGCATTGTGTGAAAAGAAATGTAAGATGTTGTTTAATTGTTGATATATTTATGATCCACGTCACGTTTCCAGTGTTGGCGGCAGTTCCTCATGTTTGTCTAGAGGTCTTCTCACCAGGGCTCTATACATACAGAACTATGGCAGATATGTAATATTTAATGCAGCCGAACCGTGTATTACAATGCCGTTATGTGATGACTTTCAAAGAGAAAAGCAAGTACACTCGGAATAAAGTGTTTTCGGTCTGTTTCCGGTATTTGTTAATGAAGATGTGCTGTGAGATGTGAGACTGGAATTGTAGGGGGGGAAAATAACGTTTCTGCACCATTTTAGATGCGGATTTTGTTAAACTAATACGTTTGCGCTGTGGACCAACACTATACTTTGACCGGGAAGGGGGTAGCAATAAAGAAAACACCATTAAACAGAAATAATATCGATAGCAGCGTCCCTAGCAACCACCTTGGTAACAATGAAAACGTTGTATTGACACCATTTCCTGAAGTAATCTTCGTAATAATTAGCAAACTAAAGATCATGTACATCCAATGCACACATAATCTGAAATAACAACTCATATTTCTCGCATCAAATGACATCAAAGGGCATTTTAATGGCCAAACTAACCTTAAAATAGGCATTTTACACCGAGAATAAACGAAGTTCGGCCACACACACACACACACACACACACACACACACACACACACACACACACACACACACACACACACACACACACACACACACACAGCGTCAGAGCTGATGGCTGCGTTGCAAATACAATTTTTTATTTTCTTTGAAAATTAAATTATGCAATATAGCATTGTATATTGAATGATTTAATTTTCTAAATACAAATAAACTCAAAATAAAAGATTGTATTTGTATCAGCTCTGACGAGTCCCCTGCGAAAGTTTTCGCGCCGTCTGTTTATTGTCTGTTGATTAATCCCGATCGTACATGATGGCAAAAAGACGATACAAAGAGGAGTTTTTAAACGTTGGCTTCACAAAAGCTGTTAGAAATGGAGAGGAGCGGCCTCAGTGTGTTTTATGTGGAGAGGTGCTCAGTAACGAAAGCTTGAAAATGAATAAATTGGACCGACATCAGCGCACGGACGTGACTGCTGCAGTGTGATGCACATAGGAACACATATGGGGGTTATTCCCTATTATTCAAGAGCGTGGTCTTTACATTTGAGAGCGCACTTTATTGATTTCACGTTCAGAATATGTATTTCTTTCCCTCAAACCCTGTCCTCGCACTCAAATAGTGCTGCTTGCGCTTAGATTTGCTCTGCTTCTGCTCAAACTGTAGCTTGCACTCAGATATATTGCTGCTTCAGATTTCCTGTGTTCCAGCTTAAAACCTTCTCTCACTCAGGCTGTTTCTGTGCGCTCGTGAAATGTCTGCTCTCAGATTTCTTCTGTGCACGCTTGGATCTTTTGTGCACAACTCTGTCAAAATCCCTCTGTGGCGATTCCCCACAGTATTGAGTATGTAAGTCGCTTTGGATAAAAGTGTCTAACAAGTAACATGTAATGTAATGCGCTATAAATGCGGTTGCCAGGTCCACATTGGGTATGCGTACGCCGGCTGGTGTTAAAAATCACCCAATAACCCAGCAATGTTAATGATAATATCTTCTCTGTTATTTTCAGGCATTCAAAGGGAACAGAGGGGCACTGAGGGGCACTGAGGGGCACTGAGGGGCACGGAGGGGCTCTGAGGGGCACTGAGGGGCTCTGAGGGGCACTGAGGGGCACTGGGGGGCTCTGAGGGGCACTGAGGGGCACTGAGGGCATCCTATCAAGTCAGCCTCCACAAAAAAAAAGTTAATCAGTTGCCAAGTGTTGGAGTTTCTTTGACTCTCAGAGTGTTTTACAACAGCTCTGTTCATTTAAGTGTTTAAAAAATGTGTGTACATCGTTTTTGATAGTGACAAACTTAATGTTGCACTTCTGATCATTTAAATGGTTTCACCTGTGAGGTACTGAATACTGCACTTCCTAGAGTTAGTGTTGTGTCCCTTTCTGTTTACAACATGTTTGTTCTTTGTTCATTTCAAATAGTTTAAAATGGTGTGTACATAGTTTTTGAGCTAGTGACAAACTTAATATTGCACTTTTGATAATTGTATAATTTAAATTTGAACTGTATATACTTGACTGCACTTGTTTCGTCTTTCTGCTTTGATCCTTATATCTTCTGGGCGAGCTCAAAGGGAAGGTTGTTATAGTGAGAAAACGAATTGCTGCGATGCACTTTTAAAATTAAATACATATTTTCATTTTAAATTCATGGTGTGTTGCATTCTTTGTTTATAACTGTAGATATTATGGAAAATCATGACATTTTTTGAGCTTGGGTCCCTTAGGACCACAACATTTCTGTGTTGGGTCTCATGCTGAAACAGTTTAGGAACCCCTGCTCTGGACACACCCAGGGCTCGCAATTAACGATGTCCCGATGTCCCGGGGACCATAAAAATTCCTACTGGGACACAAATCTATTTTGTCTGGGACTATTTCGGGACAGTGAAAAAAAATTCAAAAAGTAAACTTCAAAATGGGTGTTATTTGCAAAGTCATTGAGCTGTCAAATCATAGAATGCATTCTACGTCATCCACTCTGCTGCTGACTGCTGCTAGACTCGCGCTAATGCAACGGTCACGACAGTTAAAAACAGAAGAAAGAAATGCTGAGGTGGTTTAATAAACAGCCCCCTGTTGCAACCCCCAATTCTGCCGACTCCCGAAACGAAAACATCCCAAGTCCTGGTCATGATGCATCGTCTTCCACTGTGGTCAATTAGTTGTCTTAAGTGCCAATGTTAGCTAGCGCTAGCGTTAGCTAGCAACTGAAGTGTGCCTTACAATGCATACAAACGTCCTAAAATGCGGTGTCATGTTCTTTTGAAGTTTGTGAAAATGATGTGAAATACAGTTGATCAGAATAAGAGGTGTAGCCTATCATTTTTGTATTTTCTTTGTGAGCCAGTCAGTGACCAGGCTAGAATCTTTAGCTGCAAAAACGTAAGGCATTTAGCTTTTCATCTTTTTTTAGTGTTTTACTTTTTTTTGGTCAAGAACGTCAGTCAGATTGGGTGATGATTAGAAAGGGAGTCGCAAGGTAATTTTTGTTTGTCAATCAACTCTGGTATGAGAATAATGTGTCATGTTAAGAGAGAGTAATGTTCCAGTTGTTTTTGTGCCTGGGGGAGGGGGGGGGGGTGGGTGAGTGAGTGAGAGCAAGATGATTGACATTCATGAATGAAGATCAATTTATATTCCTTTCGTACTACTGACGACTTGTGAGGATAACTTGTAATTAGAACTGAAAACAGATACATTTATTAAACTGTATTATGGAACTTCTGTTTTTTTATTATCATTCATACCACTTGTATTGCCAGATAGAGGGTTCCGATCATAAAACACAGAGACCATACAGCCATACCATATAGAATTGAAAAATACAAATCAGAATTATTCAATGTTGACATGACAATGATAAATTAGTCTGGATATTGAGAAACAATACAAAAACATGTCTTAAAACAACTCTCTTCCCTTCTACTCTAGGAGAGGCAACAGATCAGACTAATATTCATATGTTTAAAATAATAAGTATTTTAAACTTACATGGTGAACCAGAGGTGTGATGATTAAGTGACAAAAAAGTATCAAATTATATGTATTCTGCATAATTGGGGGGGCGACGATACAAATTTAAATTTGGGACACTGCTGGTTATATCCGGGACAATACAAAGTAGAATTCGGGACAGTTGTGGGATACTGAGGAAAAAAGTTAATTTCGAGCCCCGGACACACCCAGGAGTCTGGCGATGCAACTCGATGGCAGTCCCAGTTCAACCAGATGTGTCAGAGCCTCTACTGACACATTGAATCATTCAAACATGTTTGAAACGCAAGGGTCACAAATATCTGTTGATTATCTCTCTCTTGCTGGATAAGGCTATTCAGGTCTGCAAGTGCAGCCTGCATATTATTCCCTAAATCAACAATGTCACCCAGTGCACTCAATATAACAAAAGCCTGACAGCACGCAAACTGTAGCCCTTCGAGATCACAGGTGTCCTATCCAAGATGTAAGTCAGTCGATCTTGAAGTCTCTGAAGGATTTCACGCTGTACTGATTCCTGGGGGGAAAAGTGCTCAACGTTGGACCGTTTGTTTACCAACACTGGTTAATCCTGTTTAACGTCAGCTCTTAATGTTCAATTCCAGCCCATCATTAAACACAATGGAATATATTTTGAATAATAATTTGAGCAGCAAACTTTGGATTAATTCTGTCTAAGCTGTCCCTAAAAAAGAAAGCAACAGAATGAAAGAAGTTAAAGAAATGTTTGGCTAACGTTAGCTATGTAAGGTTATAATCCTAGGTAGTCTATTAGCATAATATAGCTAACTTGCCAGCAAACGCTAGCATTACATTATGAGACTGTTCTGAGCCCATAAAGGAAACACAGGAATGATCAGAGAGTGCAGAAGACCAGTGGTTCTCAATGTTCGACTTTTATGTGGGTAATGGAGGCTTTTATTGCAACCACACACCCCATCTTCAGTTGTTCATTTATCAGCAAAATCAGCTGCTGCAGTGTGTTTATGAAAGTCTGCATTCCTCTGGGTCCTAATGACGCATTGTGAGAGGGAGCAGAGGTTCTGCGCCATAACAAACCATCAGCACACACACATTCCCATATGGGCTCCCACAGAATATATCTGATCATTGTGTGTGTGTGTGTGTGTGTGTGTGTGTGTGTGTGTGTGTGTGTGTGTGTGTGTGTGTGTGTGTGTGTGTGTGTGTGTGTGTGTGTGTGTGTGTGTGTGTGTGTGTGTGTGTGTGTGCGTGCGAGTGCGTGTGCGTGTGTGTGTGTGTGTGTGTGTGTGTGTGTATAAGGAAGCAATACCCATGAGTCATCCTCCAATCCTTTTCTCTTTCTCTTAGTCAAGTTATTTTGAATTGGAATGAGTTGCTGACTTGTATATGTAAAAGCATTGGGAGTTGTTGCAACGACTAGCAAGTCACTATGTAAATGAAGTGTGCTTACTATGTATACCAGAGTGCAAGGTGTGTGTGTGTACAGTAACATGATGGAGGGGCCTCATATTCCTGACCTCTGTGTTTCTTACATGTCAGAACTACGGTTTGCTCGTGCTCCCTCAGGTTCAACAGTGTTGGCTTTAAACTCAGAGATACAGAGCACGTTTCCACTGACACAGCGTAACAATATTCATTATTCAGTCCACCAATAACGCTCCCCCGACGCTGCTATTTCTAATTCACTGGCAAGCATTTTTGTTTTAATCTTGAAGCTAAAAGCATCAATCTGGTGCACAGATCTATCTCTCAGCACCCAGATGAAACTGAGCTGTCAGCAGATTATCTTTTTCTTTATGGATATTTTACAAATCACTCCCCTTTCAAACTGTATTCTTGTTTATTAATAACCGTCATATAGTATTTTATACCTGTTTTTCATTTATTCTCTTATTTTTTATAACTATAATGATCATATAAAGGTGTGCCTTGACCTCGCTAAGCTGAGGTTATCAGCCTCTCAGTCTGTCAGGAGAGAGCTCTCTTCCACCTGGTTGTAGAAAAAGCTCTTTATATTCGTTAGCATATCTAGCTAACAAAGATGCTAACAACAACAATCACCGGTACCGCTCTCTCTCTCGCTCACACAAAATGCGGTTCCCCACCCCTGCTTTACAGTGACGGACCGGAGACGGAAGAGCAGAGCATATTGGCTCTTGTTATGATGTTAACAACTGCATGGGTTATACAACAATAACAGAACCGTATGTTGCTTAGTTTAAACAACGGACGAATAGCTGGATGTCACAAACTTCAAAACACAAGGTAGTAGGACTCAAATGCACGACCCCAGGAGACAGAGGTAAAGTATGAGAAAAATACTTTATTTCCAATAACAGGTCACAAAAAAGGATCGACGCTCTTGACGAGGTGAAAAAGGTTCAAATGAAAAGGTAACAACAAAAATGAGGATCAAAACTAATTATCAGAAAAATACCGCAACTAATGATGTAAGAAAGTATCAACAGAAAATCACTCACAACATGAGGAACAAAACTCACTACAAAAACTCGGGAGCATGAATCAGGCTTGAAACTCGAGGAAAACCACTGGCACGCTGGCTTGTGACCAACCCAGTCTCATGGCATTTCGTGTTCACCAACACGATTTCCCCCTTTTTTTCGTGTTGCACAGCACGATTTTAAAAGCAATGTATTTCTACTGGTAATGTGTTTCGTGCCTGCAGCACGTCTTTTTCTCCGGTCGGGTCGTGGACCTGCAGGAACAGAGAACGGTGATGGATGGAGCTGGGAATAGAGAAGACTAAAGAAAATAGATCAACTTTATTATCGGATATTAAAAATTCAATTTTCAAAACAACTTGCTGCTCCTACAGTTTTCAAGTGTGTAAAGATGATTTCACATGACCTATGCAAAATATCACACTCAATACATGTGTGTCTCTGGGCGGTGCAGCTCTGGGGGGTGCATTGTGCCTTTGATGTATATAAATAATATACCATAACCAAATACGTACAGTGGAAGTCAGGTTGCCAGAGCAGGTCAGTCCAGTGTGCATGTTCCTCAGGGTCTCAGCAGAGTTACTGGTGAGGTAAATAAAATAAAAGAGAAAAAGATCAGTAACAACACTTTGAATAATTATCTCTTTGAATAATTTTCTCTCAGTAATCACTCAACTAGAGTCTTGCCAACAAACAGATTGACTCACCCTCACTATCAACACAATGAAACACGTCCAGAAGAATGTCACACAAAGCTGCCTGCCTGCCTGCCTGCCTGCCTTCGACTCTCCCTGAACTGCCTGGTCTTTTTAATGTTTTAATGTTAACCATTTGTGCATATAGCATTAAGTAGAAAAGATCGCCCCTCTCCTACAACAAATACATCAAACAGATCACAAAGACAGCCTTCTTCCACCTCAAAAACATCGCCCGTCTACGTCCATCCCTCTCTCCCACTGCTGCCGAAACCCTCATCCACGCCTTCATCACCTCCCGTCTGGACTATTGCAACAGCCTCCTCTACGGTTCATTAGCAAAAATCCTCAAAAAACTTCAATATATCCAGAACTCCGCCGCCTGTCTACTCACCCACACCCGAATCCGTGAACACATCACGCCCATCCTCATCAAGCTCCACTGGCTCCCCATCCCCCAGATAATTCAGTACAAGATCCTCCTGATGACGTACAAAGCCCTCCATAACCTGGCCCCATCCTACCTGACTGACCTCCTCCACAGACACACTCCCACTCGCTCCCTCCGCTCTGCTCCTGCCAACCTCAAGTCCTGGGGCGGCAGAGCCTTCTCCGTTGCCGCACCCACCCTCTGGAACTCACTACCCCAATCCATCAGAGATTCTTCCTCCCCTCACAGCATTCAAAACATCACTCAAAACCCACCTGTTCAACACTGCATTCAACCACTGACCACCCCCACCCCCCCCCTATTTTCTGTTCTGTATTTTGTTTTCTCTTGTCTTTTTTCTCTCCTCTTAATTCTCTGTCAAAGCGTCTTTGAGTTTCATGAAAAGCGCTATAATAAGTCCCATGTATTATTATTATTATTAGCACCCGGTGGAGGGGGCGAAGCCTACTCTTCAAATGTTTCACGAAATACTTACCATCATGACTACTCTTACTGTTTAACATGTTGGTTTACTTCATGTTAAGGCTAATAAAAATGACACCGCTAAGTAATGTAATCAGGGTGGGATTTTCTCGGTGGCCATGACGGCCATGGCCGTCGTAGCCCCTCGGTCTGGCCGTTATGCCCCACAAATAATTGTACGTCCTATGGCCACCATGGCCTTTGGGCCCCTCGCACTGTTAAAAGTTGCTTTAAAAGCATCAGACCTGAGGTTACCTACTGTAACCCCAGCTTTTATGAGTAAATGGCGCAGCCCTCTAAGGCTATCGCTATTGGGCTATCGCTATTGGGTTATCCCTCTGCGCCCCCGCGCAGCACTGAAACACTTGTAGTCCACACCCACCCGCTAGGTGGGCCCCACCCTCGGGCCTACTTCCGGTATAAATAGGAAGGGGGCCCGGCAATTTGCTCCCATACAATATAACTTTTCTTCAGCTATTCGTAGAGCCAGTGGGGCCCAGCGCTTAGAGGGCTGCGCCATTACTCATATAAGCTGGGTTACAGTAGGTAACCCCAGTTCTATTTCGTATATGGCTTCGCCCTCTAAGGCTATCGTTATTGGGTTAAGGGCGAAGCATGATGTAGTCTGC
This sequence comes from Pseudochaenichthys georgianus, assembly GCF_902827115.2. NCBI lineage: Eukaryota > Metazoa > Chordata > Actinopteri > Perciformes > Channichthyidae > Pseudochaenichthys > Pseudochaenichthys georgianus. The sequence goes on from NW_027263329.1 coordinate 58,147, forward strand.
GCCCCACTGGGTCCGCCCGGCACTAGAAGCACAGACACACCTGCTCAATAACACCCCCTGCCTGTTGTGCCATGCGTAATGGCGCATCACCGTCCCTGGAACATAGCAAAACATGCTTATCTTCCCGACAGGGTGAAGGCTGGGAACAATACATACCGGCCACTGTGAGAAAGTAGAGACGAAGGTCCCACCTTATCCTGCGATCATAGAGGGGGAACAGCTGCTCTCTGCGTGTCAGACAGGTAGGAGAGCGCCCAGCTGGATCCCTGACGTCACTCACTCTGATCAGACACTACGTACGAAGTGTGTCAGAGTAAAAGGAACATCCCTCTCATACGAGAGGAAAAGGGCCGCTCTCCGCGTGCCGAGAGGCAGGAGAGAGATGCACCGCTGGATCCCTGACGTCACTCACTCCGACAGGACACCCAGTACAGGGTGCGTCAGAGAGGAATGGGAGACATCCCTCAAATAAAAATGAATAATTGAACAGGGGGAAGACCAAGATGCAGCAGTGCACATATCTTCCACTGACATTCCTCCGCGCAAAGCCGTGGAGGAGGAAATTCTGGAGTGCGCATTGATATTCTCCGGGGACTCCACCCCAGATGAAACATACGCCTGTGAGACCGCCTCACACAGCCAGTGTGACAGCCGTTGTGTAGACAGAGGTTGCCCGATAGAGCGCTCTCTGTAATGCACAAACAGGCGCTGAGAACGGCGCCATGCCGCTGTGCGCACCACATAGCAGGACAGCGCACGCACCGGACAGAGGAGATGAGATGTGGCTTCTTCCTCCGATTTATGAGGAAGCGGAAAAAACCTGTCCAGGGTGATCACTCTTGACCTAAAAGAGCTTGTGATGACCTTTGGCATAAAGGCTGGGTTAGGACGTAACACAGCCGAACTGCCACCCCCTTGGATCCGGAGGCATGACGGGGCCACAGAGAGAGCGGATAAATCACTCACCCTTTTTCTTGATGTTGGAGCCAAAAGCAGTACTACTTTGGCTGATAACATGTTGAGGGGAACCTGCTCTAAAGGTTCAAATGGGGCTTTGCTTAGTGCTCGTAACACCAAAGCCAAATCCCACTGAAGCGCCAGTGCGCGTGACACCGGTCTGAGTCTTCGTACCCCTTGCAGAAACCGTTTCGTCAGGGGGTGACTGAACAACGTCCCTGCTCCGAAACCCACATGACAAGATGATATGGCAGCCGCATACACCTTGATTGTGCTGAACGCCAAATTCCTGTCCAACAACAGCTGGAGGAATGACAGCACGTGAGGCAGGGGGCACGTAATGGGGTCCAGGCTTCTTTCTACACACCAACGCTGGAACGCTGCCCACTTGGCTGTGTAGGACGCTCTGGTAGACGCGGCCCTGGCTCCCTGAATGGTGCGTACAACATCTTGAGAGAGACCCAACCTCTCTATAGGCCCATAAGGGCTGGCCTATCACTGGGTGACTGCAGATAGCTCCCTCCACCTGTGAGAGAGCGTCCCCGCGCCACGGAATTTCCCACGGCCTGCCTGACAGCGTACGCTGTAGGCATAGAAACCAGGAAGCTCCCATGCGCTCCGGGGGCAATTAGGATCACTGACAGCCGCTCCTCCTGCACTCGGTCCAGGAACCGAGGAATCAGCGGGACTAGTGGAAAGGCGTACAGCAGTCCCCTGGGTCATGGCCGATGTGCGAACGCGTCCACTCCCAGGGGGGGGTGGTCCCGTGCTGACAGGGAGAACCAGAGGGCGCATTGCACGTTCCCGCGTGCGGCGAACAGATCCACCTCCGCCCTCCCAAACCGGCTCCAAACCTGGGCGATCAGCTCGGGATGGAGGCTCCAGTCCCCCTGGCGAGGACCTCCTCTGGACATGAGGTCTGCCCCTTTGTTCAATTATCCGGTTACATACAGTGCTCTGATGGAGCACGTGTGCGCTCGCCCAGATCAACAGTCGTCTGGCTGTGTTCAGAAGCTGCGCTGAGCGTACACCGCCCTGGCGATTGATATAAGCTGCCGCGGCTCTGTTGTCTGTGCGAATCAACACATGCTGATTCTGCAGCAACGGGGCAAAACGCTGATTAACTCTCCGTTCGGAGATTAATTCCAGCACATTTATGTGGAAAGACATGTGAGCCGGCCACTGTCCTCCCACTGCCTGCGTCATGCACGTTCCTCCCCACCCTGAGAGAGATGCGTCTGTGAACACCGAGATGTGTGACGTAACTCTGCCCCTAGGGCCACCCCCTCTGACAGGACGTGGGGACTTTTCCAGTAGGTTAAGTCTGAACCCACGGACAGAGGGATGACCACTATGTGCCTCTTCTGTCGCACGGGGTCGATGCGCAGGCTGATGAACCACCTCTGCAGTCTCCTCATGTGTAGGAGACCCAGGGGCATCACCACGTGACCTGCTGCCATCATGCCGAGCAGCCGCATCACGGAGAGTGACGTCACCACGCCACGGTGTGACGCGTCGAAGGAGAGCTGTCAGCGTCTCCACTCTCTGCCGTGAGAGTCGTGCTCTCATGCGGGCTGAGTTCAATTCCACCCCCAGGTAAACCATACTCTGGGAGGGAAGAGGACAGCTCTTTTTCCAGTTTATCATGAAACCCAGCTTTGACAGATGCGATATGAGTTGTACCGTCTGTAAAGCCGCTTCCTCCCTGGAGCGAGCCAGCAGCAGCAGGTCGTCCAGGTAAAATAGAACTCTCATTCCTCCTCTGTGTAGCGGCTGCAATGCCGTCTCTACACACTTTGAAAAGGTGCGAGGAGCCAGGGAATAACCGAACGGCAGACGGTTGTACTGGTACGATATTCCCTGGAATGAAAACCGCAGGAATTTCCTGTGTTGCGGGATGATGGGTACGTGTCCGACTCCTGCCCCGCACTCGCCTCCAGAAACAGGCTGTCGTCCCTGTTCTGGATGGGCCAATCGTCCTCCTCACCCGCATCAGCTAGAGCGTCTGCTCTTCGCTTCCTGTCGGCCGACAGGAGACGAGCACAATGCGAACAAGCGACCTGCTGGTTGAGAGCCGCCTCCGCGTGCTCTGGCCCCAGGCAGGATTCGCATATCGCGTGCAAATCACAGCTCATGATGTACCCCGTCTTGCATGAGGGACACTCACGGACACAATTGTTGCTCATGATTTGATTCCAGTGCTTCAGTACTGTGCTGGTTGCTGAAGAAAAGAGGGAGCAGATTGCCGGGCCCCCTTCCTATTTATACCGGAAGGAGGCCCGAGGATCGGGCCCACCTAGCGGGTGGGCGTGGACTACAAGTGTTTCAGTGCTGCGCGGGGGCTCAGAGGGATAACCCAATAGCGATAGCCTTAGAGGGCGAAGCCATATACGAAATAGAACAGTGGTTTCTGAACTGCATTATGCTGCGTTCACAATGGACGCGATGCGAATACTAGCATTGCTCCAACCGCTGGAGTTTCACCGCGGCTGTCAGCTGTGTTTACTCCTGTCATTCAAACAGGACGCGCTGGAGAGGGGGCGGGGCTTATATCCATGTAAATACTGTGGTGGAAACCAACTACGACCAAATTAACCTATTTTATTGTGATTTCATTGTAATACACGTTTCAAAATGATGCCGAAGTAACTAAATACTGATAACGGTTAGTAAAAACCATGTTTTAATGCTTTGACAAGTGTGCAGACAAGACGGCATGCAAAAAACCTTTTAAAATGCGTGTTTTGTGAATGGAGATTGGATCGATCAGGCTAAACTAACGTTGTAGCTGCTCCGTCCAAACCAACACACTCTCACTCCCTAAGCGTCCAATAGCGACGTTTGGTCAGTGTCCGTGGCGTCCAATTGTGACGCTCCTAGGCTCCTTCAGCGTCATAAAGGGACGCAAATAGCTTTCAACTGATTGCAATGTATTCCCATCTGCGTCGGGATTTGACGCTCATGGAAGCACGGCATTCGTTTATGCGGGCTGCCCTTAAAGGCAATGTGAGCGTCCATTCCCATTGAATAACGGGGAATTGTACACCCGGAAGTAAGTATTCCTCTTACTGTCGATTGATTTTACAGTGATATCTGCACTACTCATCGACTAAAAAACACCAGATTATCCTTGTTAATTACACAAAATTGATTGGTTTAAATTGTGTGCAATGCTTTTGTATTTTTCCCCTTCGATTCGGAGAAACAAATATTTTTTCTGAGTAAAGGATGGCAGAAGACACTACACTACCCAGAATCCCCAGCTATCGTTTGTACACCATGTGCTCTGTTTGACAAACCCCGTTTTTTTCACCATTCATTCCGATGGCTGGCGTCTATGTCACATGATCTTCAAATTTCTCCCTGCAGAAAAAGAAAACATGGCCGAAATTCGTTTTATTCTCGGTAGAAAATGCCTATTTTAAAGTTAGTTTGGCCATTAAAATGCGTTTTGATGTCATTTGATGCGAGAAATATGAGTTGTTATTTCAGATTATGTGTGCAGTGGATGGATGTACATGATCTTCAGTTTGCTAGTTATTACGAAGATTACTTCAGGAAATCGCGACGTTTTCATTGTTACCAAGGTGGTTGCTAGGGACGCTGCTATCGATATTTTTTATGTTATGTTGTGTAACTGTTTAATGGTGTTATCTTTATTGCTACCCCCTTCCCCGTCAATGTATAGTGTTGGTCCACAGCCTAAACATATTAGTTTAACAAAATCCGCATCTAAAGATAGCCTACGTTATTTCCCCCCTGTGCAATTCCAGTCTCACATCTCACAGCACATCGTCATTAACAAATACCGGAAACAGTAATAAAAAAAAATAATAATAATACTTTATTCCGAGTGTGCTTGCTTTTCTCTTTGACAGTCATCACATAACGGCATTGTAATACACGGTTCGGCTGCATTACATATTACATATCTGCCGTAGTTCTGTATTTATAGAGCCCTGATGAGAAGACAAACATGAGGAACTGAAAACGTGACGTGGATCATAAATATATCAGCCATTAAACAACATCTTACATTTCTTTTCACACAATACGTCTCCTTGCAGTATGAACACTAATTCGGCTCACTTTTATATTTGATCCAATTGGTAGATAGGCTGTATTTACACCATAAAGGTGCACAGCTGATATAAAGGGACACCTGGTGGTTAAAGCATGTTATTGAATTTCATTATTTTTATTATTAGATATTAATACGATCCCTATAAAGTATATTCATTACTCGTTATTCTCTACTAATAGTTAAATAAAGACTGTATGTAATGACTATTTTGCACATCCCTTTCAAGATTTCAAGATTTTCTAAGGTTTATTGACATATCATATAGGCCTACACAACTGTGGTGTAGTTCTGCACTGAATGAAAAACTTGGGTTGCAGGTTCCTCAATAGTGCATTACAAGACATCTATCAATATGTGTGCATACCTCCAGCAATGTTAACTATGTTGAAGCACTTATTTTAACTGATATTATACATAATGTATTATACTCTTATAAGATGTATGTAGATATTTCATCTTGTCAGGTATTGAACAATCAATAAATAAAGAACACATAATTGTTGAATATAAAACACAGAATTTGTGTGATTATACTAAATGATTTTCAAATAAACACAACTGCATATTTAACTGTTACACATGCTGATGTAACGCAAATGTTCCAACTTGGGATCAATAAAGTATATCTTATCTTAAGCTGATCGATGGCTACTGCCATATTTGCAAAATGTGCCTCTGAACCTTGACAAGTGCATGTGCATGTTTCAGGCTTATCCATCCATCCATCCATCTTCTCCCGCTTATCCGTGGTCGGGTCGCGGGGGTAGCAGTTCCAGCAGAGAGCCCCAAACTTTATTTTCCCTGGCAACATCAACCAGCTCTGACTGGGGGATCCCAAGGCGCTCCCAGGCCAGCGAAGAGATATAATCCCTCCACCTGGTCCTAGGTCTACCCCTTGGTCTCTTCCCAGCTGGACGTGCCTGGAACACCTCCCTAGGGAGGCGCCCAGGTGGCATCCTAACTAGGTGCCCGAACCACCTCAACTGGCTTCTTTCGACGCGAAGGAGGAGCGGCTCAACTCCGAGTCCCTCCCTGATGACCGAACTTCTCACCTTATCTCTAAGGGAGACACCAGCCACCCGGCGGAGGAAACCCATCTCGGCCGCTTGTATCCGCGATCTCGTTCTTTCAGGCTTATCAATTAATGTAATGTAATGTTATCACAGGGGTCACACACATAAGACCAGCTGTTAAATAAAGCTCTTCTGACCTTAGCTGGCATGTGGGTATATATATTAATACTGCACATAATGGGCACAAGCAATTTTCACCCATTTATTAATTATATGTTTTAAATGTGAGTGTTTCCTGTCCCCTAAACCTCCAGGGATGTACACAGTTTAATACTGGCAACTTCTTATTATGGGAAATACGAAAACGTCTTTTAAAACTACAACTCCCAGTAGAGACGTGCCATAGAGAACATGTTGCGAAACAGAATAGCCAGCATGTGTAGTTCTGGGGACGGGGTGGGGGAGGGGGGACGCGGTGGACCCGTTCAAATCCAGTTTTGGACAGTCTGCCATGGTTCCATCCCATTTCAAGTGCTGTTCGAGAATCGGCTTAACCCTCGGAGCACACTCTCCAATCACAGAGCTTGAGGACTATCACGGGGTTTGTCAAACAGAGCACATGGTGTAGTCCAAACGATAGCTGGGGATTCTGGGTAGTGTAGTGTCTTCTGCCATCCTTTACTCCTGGGAATGGATGCTCACATTACCTTTAAGGGCAGCCGACATAAACGAATGCCGTGCTTCCATGAGCGTCAAATCCCGACGCAGATGGGAATACATTGCAATCAGTTGAAAGCTATTTGCGTCCCTTTATGACGCTGAAGGAGCCTAGGAGCCAGTGGCGGCTGGTGGAAAATATTTTTGGTGGGGCTATTGATAGAGTGAGTAAAACATTTTTTTTTGGGACAAATGACCCTTTAAAGAGCCTGTGACACCATCCCAACAACTGTTGTGCAATGAAATATTGGTCTACTAGTAATCTCGAACCGTCAGTTTAAAAAAGAAAAAGCGATACCGTTCCGTTAAATATCAATAATTTCGAACATCGCGGGGAAATTTCTTCACTCATTTTGAAGTTTTGGGGGAAGCCGGAAGTGACGTCAATTTGACGTCAAAACGCTTTGAGAGCCAAACACGGACAAAGTGTGTTGTTATGCGTATAAATGGTGAATTACTGAGATTAGGCACGTTAATAACGTTAATAAAGTTAACTACAGTATATTCATATTTGTCAGTGCTTTCATGTCAATTCGGCGACATAAACATAAATGATCGTGGTGAAGATGATGATTACATTAGGATTAAAAATCGGGAGTGAGAGCTGCTGAATTTCCTCCCGTCAGATGTGATATAAAAACAAATCGATTATTTTTGTGGTTGTAAACTCAAGTGGATGAAACTACATTTATTAGTGCTTTCATGTCAATTCGGCGAACATATGATACATTAAATGATCGTTTGTTTGAGCCGGTCTGCATTTCCTGATGAGAAAACAAACCGATGCTTTTTGTAGTTGTAGTACACCAACAACATGGATTAAACGTGTGTTTTTTTTACCACAATGTTGGGGAAATTAATGGATAAAATGCACGGATTATTATTATTATTCCCACTCCGATCGGGACACTAGGTCCACCGTTTCCCCGCAGCGAGGCTCCCCCCGTTGACAGTTTACTTGGGCTGGGTGCAGTGGCGGACTGGCCATCGGGACGAATCCCGATGGGCCGGTACCGAAGTTGGCCGGTCAGATAAGTCACCAGCACATCCCCCATAGGCGGCGCGTGAGGCTCAGGTTTGAGAAGGCTAAATAACTTCTTTTACCTGACGCTGCCCGCCTCCGGCGTCTATAGAAAATAGATGAACTCAGTGTGCGGAGTTTAAATCTCTCAAGTCATATTACAGGATAAAGGAAATACAGTTTAAACTGCCGTATGCAGAGAAGACGCCGACGTGTCGCACTTATCATTCATATTACATCATCAATCAGATCATCGATCATATAATATCATAATATATCATATATTTCCTTATCTGAGTCAGCTTCTCCAGCCTCATCTGGCCGTGCAACACTCACAGTGTCACAGACTGTATGCAGAAGTATTATTTAACACATTATGTTGACGAAACACTCGAGACAAATGTAATTAAAGTCAGATCCACGCGTGTCTTAGACGTGAACGCGCTCTCAGCTGGAGAGAGAAACCCTGGCTTGATTTACCGAGTTGATAACCAGCGTCGTAGGACCGCTTAGCGAGATCTCGTTTGTTAGTTTGTTGTTGTTAGTTTGTTTGTTACTCAAACATATCCAGGGTCTGTTGAACTGGCTTCGTAGTACAGGGCACAGGTGGCTAGCAGCACTAATGTCAAAGACACAGACATTATACATTATATTTGTATTTTACCAGGATGCAGTGACACAAATATTTACATATTTACATTTACTATATACAGCACCTGCCGCCCCTGACATCCCCACTCCCCCCGTTGACAATTTACTAGCGGTACCGAAGTGGGCCGGTCGAGAGTCCCGGGATGATTTGTAGTCCCATTCCACCACTGGCTACAGTACATGACCGTATGATCGCCCATATTGACGCACCTCATTCCTAAACTTAGAAGATACAACATAAATCGATCCTTCAGCCTCATATGAGCTCTCAGACACGTTCAACATTAACCTGTCATCGCTGTCTGAGCTTGCTGCTGTGTGCACCATCGTGCGTTTACATCTGACTGTATATATATAAAGGTTTACATGCAGATGCTGGGATCCTGGACGGTGCAGCTGGAGCGCTGTGCCCGCAATGACGTCACCCATCATTTGGCGGGACTTGAAGAATCCGTGAGAAGATCCAGAAAATTGTCAACATTGAAGGCAGATTAATGGTTATCAAAGTACAAATATCCAAAATCAGTTCAGTAACGGTTTTCAAGGGGACAATATGTACTCAAATTGATGGGTTTGGATGATGGTGGAAAACCGTGTCACAGGCTCTTTAAATTAGGACTTCTGGTGATGTAATGGCGCGTTTCCAGTGCAGCGTGGAGCTCGCTTTAATGCTGCGTTCAGACCGGACGCGATGCGAATATTCGCTTCGCTCTAAACGCTCCTATCGCATCGCTCTAGTCGCTCGAGTTTCACCGCAGCTGTCAGCTGTGTTTACTCGCATCATTCAAACAAGACGCGCTGGCTCGGGAGCTACAACAACATGAACATATTGTACCGTGATTAAATTGTAATACACGTTTCTAAATGATGCCGACGTAACAACATACTGATACCGGTTAGTAAAAACCATGAATTAATGCTTTGACAAGTCTGCAGACAGACGGCAGGCGAAAAACCTTTTAGAATGCTTGTTCCCTGAATGGAGCTTGGCTAAGCTAACGCTATATATGCTCCGACCGTACACACTCACAACAACGGCCTACAGACATAAATAAAGCAGCGACTGTATTCTCCATGACACAGACAGTCTGTGGTTTGTACTTGTTTAACTTTTGTCTAGTTTCTGAACAGATCGTATCTGTCCCCGGCTGTTTGAAGAGCAAGCATGTGAAACAAAAGATAGCATTTACCTGTTTGCATCCAGCTAGCCATGTGAGAAGCCTTGTTGATACGTTTTGTCTTTTTCACGAGCCTGCTGTGATATATACAAATCGGGTTGGTCCGGTCCAAGGTCTTTAAGTATCAATTTATCTCCCAAACTTCTCCTTTCAAAAGGATTGGAGAGTAGCTCTTGGGCGGACCGAGGCTCCGGCGACTCCACCTGCACACCATTCTCATCCAAATACTGCGTCACCTTGGTTACTCACGAGTCTAAAAAACAAATCACGTCAACGCACGTAAGCAACATGGGCGCCAACGTGAGCGCCCACGTGACCAAAATATTTGACGGCGCTGATTGGCTGAAATTATGTTTCGGCGGCACAGTTTACTATTGAGACTTTTGCAACCTGCTGTTGCTGTTTGGCTCGGGGGCTCTGCCCCGTAATGATAAACTAATGCCATGGGCAAGGCCAGGCAGGAAACAGGTGACTTATCAGTAACTTTAGACATCGTAACACAATTTTAAACGAGATTGTATTGTAGATTATACATTTTTGTGATACTAATTGTATGATATTTACCTTGTTCATTAAAAATTAAAATATAAAATATATATTTTTTTTAAATATATATATATATTTTTTTATCTGGCAAGAGGTGGGGCGGCGCCCCTAGCGCCCCTATGGGCCGGCCGCCACTGCTAGGAGCGTCACAATTGGACGCCACGGACACTGACCAAACGTCGCTATTGGACGCTTAGGGAGTGAGAGTGTGTTGTCCAAAGTCACAACAACGTCCTAAAGACATAATTAAAGCAGCGACTGTATTCGTCATGACACAGACAGTCTGTGGTTTGTACATCTTTAACTTTTGTCCAGTTTCTGAACAGATATGAGGAGCTGTGAGGAGTTGATTAAAGAGACACACGCACGCACACACACGCACGCACACACACACTTTTGCATTTCAAAGTATTGCTTGTTCATACAGTTTGATGTTGGAGCTTCACTGTGCACTGCTGAATGATGTATGTGCAGAGTTTGACCCTTGAAGGCTGTTTCTTCTGCTCTGAAATGGAATATATTTGTTACATATTAATAGAATTTTTGATTTTTAGATTTCATTTCGGATTTGTGAATGGGAGAAGTAGTAGATGGAAAACATACCAAACACTAATTATTCAAAGTAAAATATTTCATTTTATATACGGTAATACTAAGGAGGCATAGGCCTATATGATGATATGATTATTGATATTAAAAAAGTGATTTGTTTTTTGTCATTAGAAAGTGAAGTTATTTATTTGTAAGCTCCAAATCCTAATGTTTTCCTCAATGGCCTTTCCGCCCTGAAAAAATGTGTGACACCAAAGGCCAAATGGCCTTGCCCCTAAAATGACGAAAATCCAAGCCTGAATGTAATGCTAACTAACGTGCTCGCTACTAGCTAGGTAGCTAACTTGACTGTTCCATGCAACATGTATATTACCTGATGTGTTTGATCCAGCGACTCCTGGTCCTTTCATCAGACGGGAAGCGATAGAACGAGCAAGTGGTATGATCACTGTTGTGATTACAACCTGGTACACAGCACACAGGCATCTTGTAAAAGTTCATTTAATTTAGCAATCTCTTATATTTATTGGAGGCAATAAATCAGTTATGAGATCTTCTTCTTCGTCGCAACCACTTGGAGCATTATCGCCTATCTATGACATCACTCACGCGACCCAGAACGGGATCTGGGATTTGTTGTCTTTCTAGTGGCGTATTTTTCATAGTCTATATTTCAACAGTTTTACGACAAACTGTGACTTTTTTTACATGGAAATGATAGTTTAAGATTGACAAACATCATGTGTGTCATTCGTGGCACAATTCAAACGGGATCGAAAGATAATCTTTCTCTCCCCATTGACTTCAATGTATAGTTTTTCCGAAATAAGGTCCCACGGAGGCTCCCGGAAGGGGAGGGACTTTGCCTCTCTATAAGTAACAGCACATTCATTTGCAGTGCCACCAGGACTGTGGAGCCTCCACCACTCTGCACTCAGCCTCTCCGTCACACTCATCAGAAATCATTTATAAACTTCCCTTCACACATATGGCTCATATTTCAGATTTCAATACAGCAAACACCACGGGTGGTAATATAATGTATTTTTTGGTGGCACCTTTTGACAAATGAATAACTAATGCTTTAAAGAGGACCCTTATTGCATAAATGATTAAGTATACATAATACATGTTAATGTGTGTATTTCTTAAAAGAATATGCATAACAGAAATATTGAATCTATTCTAAAAAGGGGTGATTGGTAATTGTTGTCTTATGGCAATAGCAAAACGTCTTATTCGTCCTTTTTAAATTGCATTTTATAATCTCCATTCATTATGATAGATTTCATGTTAGTTTTAGCCCTGTGAAGTCAAAGCAGCAAAGGAGCACGACAGTGAGGCCCCTGCTTCTCACAGTCCCTGGCCGTTTCTCAATCGCAAGTAAAACTGCTGCAGAGCAACTATTTCAAGTATACTACGTCATGGAGTGGCGCCGAAGGACTGTTTGAATGCTTGTTAAATGCCCAGCATTCTGCGCCACTCTATGACGTAGCATACTTGAAATAGTTGCTCTGCAGCAGGTGTACTCGACATTGAGAAACGGCCACAGTCCATGATGAAGGAAGAGCTAACAGGGTCATGTGATGTGATCAATATTTGTCAAACGAAAAAGACGACAACGAAACAGTGAAACATTGTTGTTATGTCACTGCCTTTAAGTAACATTGGAATTAATTAGATGATCCATTTTGCAACAGTTTTAAAGATAGTAACACCCATTAAGTGCTTCTTAGCACCCCGGACGCCTCCTGTTGGAGATGAATGTTCAAACTGGAGCCACAAACCACCAGGAGACAGGGGTTTACACTTCTTTGTTTTATTGCATCAGGGTATGTTGGTGGGATGGAAGCTGTTGCCAATGGTTCTAGTAGAAAGGTGAAACAAACTGATTACAGCATTTGCACATTAAAATAATACTTCAATCAAATTCGAACAAAATTATATTCATTACTACATTGAACAACAAATGTGTTCAATACCATTGAGGTTACTCAAGTGCAAACATCAACATTACAAAGAGGATTCTACTTACATTGGTAAATCTAAAGACACATGGCGAACAGCTAGCACACACTCAGCCCTGGTGTGGGTTTTTGAGGACACAGAGGGGGAAGTCTTCATCCAGGCCTCTATTTATAGCCTGCTTCCCTACACAGTGCCTCTTGTGGACAGGAGGGTTACACACGTGCCATTTCTAACACCTCCCACAGATTTGTTTTTGTTTATTTCATCATGAAGTGTCCTGCTTGAGGATCAACACTGTCAAAATGGTTTAGCCCCACTGTACCTGGCAGATCTTTTAAAACCATACACACCCACACGGTCACTGTGGTCAGCTGACAGACTCCTTCTGGTAGTCCCAAGCATAGATATATATAAACACTAGGGCTGAAGTCGAATAGTCCATTTAGCTTAGGAACCTTCCTAAAGGAGTGAAATTACCCGGAAGTCCCTCAGTGGCAGCCATGATAAGTGCCGTTCGAATTCTCTAGAATGATGAGAATGATAGGAAAGGAGGTTTCATACTTCCTTTATAACCTCCTTTAGCTTAGGAACCACTGGACCTCCCTAACCGGCAGGAGAAGCGAAAATGCTGCCCCACAATGCCTTGCAGCCGCAGCATTTGCCGTCACTCAACAGTCGGCCGTTCACGGAAACAACCGATTATGACCGAGAAATTATATCATGAAAGTTACGGTGCTTATTAAGCATTTTAAAACATAGGTGGTACGTTGCCAAAGTGCTTTGTTTTGAACGTTCATCAGTATTATAATCAAAAAGAGGAATATGAACGTTAGTTTTCACTGAAATTATCAAATAAAGTCAACATTTCAGTCTTTACTGAGCTGTGTGGGGTTTGTTCAACTTTTAAAAGATGTTTGAATGGTGATATACACAGTGATAGATGTTAAGGACTAACGTTTATAATAAATACATCTGTATTGATTTTAAGATCTTTAGTTCATACAATCATACGTATTGGGATCATTGGTATTAATGTGGACCGGAGGGAGAGGGTGACGAGCATAAGTTTCACTTTCCTTTTTTATTTCAATTCCAACTTTGGTCCTGAAGAATATGTTTCTCTGTTGTCCACGTTCATAAAGCAAAGCAGCAGCATCAGAGCACGGTGCAGAGTCTCTAGATGAGTTTACAGAAGTCCCTCGTTCTTATTAAACATCCATGTTGTAGTCCGCTGTATAGAAAACTGTGGTTTCCATAGTTTCCCCACAGCAGCAGACGCACACAATGACGTCCGCTGGCGCATCATAAACACGTCCAATAGTGAAAGTGCATTCGGATTCTCTAAAGTACCGCAGTCTCTTCTCCTAAGTACTTTTGAATTCTCCTATCCACTATCCCTTAACCCCGTGACGTTTCACTCAGAGGTCAAGCAATAGACGATAGGGTTAGAACTTAGGAGCTGATTTTTAAACTATCCGACTGCAGCCTAGATGGCTCACACGCGCTGCTGGCCAATGGAGACCGACGTTGCCACTTGGCCGCCATCTTGCTACAGGCAGTGCTCTCATTCATAACATTATGGTTTACTATTTAAATAACCATAGCTTGCTCAATTTTCAACCGATTTTCAAACGGTTTGGTTTTTTATAAACATCAAAGATGTAGTTATGATACTGCACACTTATAATCATGGACTTTCATATGAAAATAACATTAATCAGATAAAGCAATAGCTATACACACACACAAGGTATTTATATTAAATATTTGCCGGTGTATATATTTCCATTTATTTTATTATATTGTCAATATTTAAAATAAATTATAAATAAATTATAAAATTAAAATACATTTATATATAAAAATCGGTCTCATGTTACCACTCTGTAAACCAAGAGTTGTTAATTGAGCAATGCCTTAGCTTGAAGAACAGGGACACAACTAATGACAATAGCATATGTTGGTATATTATTTAGATATTCACACCTTTATCAGAAGAACCAAACCAACATAAAATGTGCTCACAGACAGGCCAGTTCTGTCTAATTGATCACAATTATTTTTGACATGAGATCTTCATATCATCCTAGTTTTGTATTTAGTTTCTAGATTTGTAAACAAATCCAGAACCTTTGAAATATGTTATTGAAAAAGACCAAGAATAATATAAACTGTACCATATGTCCTTCTGTAGTCCATTTGTGGTTTGTCTTGACTCACCCCGGCTGATATATCACAAAATCCACCGTTTAAATTGTTCCCTATATTGCCCCTATGCCCTGTAAGGTGTCCTTGGGTGTTATGAAAGGCGGCCCCCCAACATAAATGTATTATTATTATTAAGAAGAACAACTTGGTGTGGTGTGGAGGGGATGTAGGAAGCAGGAGCAGGTGGGGAGAGATGGGGCTTCAAGGTTCAAGGTTATTTGTTTTAAATGTGTCTTGCACACAATAAAATAAAATACAGTATACCACAAAACCAATAAGACACACAGTGACACATGGCACACTAACAATCAATCATCGTCCAGCTTCAGCTTTGGTATTCTTTCACAACCATGTTATGGGTTTATTAGACTGAGCAAACATAAACATATGTGGTGATCCCACGGGTTCTTGTTTGCAGACAGCGGTGATTAGAGCATCCGTAGGCTACACAAAAGTCCGGCATAGTCAGGTACTTCTGTAAACACAAAGCCAGCAAATTCCTGTATCATAATGCAAGATGTTTTTAACAAGCCAAACCACTTGGAAGAAATCATGTGTAACTTAAGTTGTGTTGAAAAGAAAGAGCAGTTCTGCCTCTCCCACTGGTGTAAAGTTGCTGGGTGAACTTTGTAATACTCGGTCTCACTCACAGCCTCTTGTTATTAGCCAGCTAATAAATACAACCACATACACAAAGAAAAGCTGCAATTTCAACATGTCCAAGCATCCTGTATCATAGCCATGCTAATAATGTTTATAATAAACCAAACCGTTTGTAAATCAGTCAAGATTTCAGCGAGTTAAGAGTATTTTTGTGCAGATCACTCACCTCACAACAGCTACCATAACGCGAATCAGAGTAACGGTTGACTGTAGCAAGATGGCGGCCGGTCAGCTACGCTGGAAAATCTCCCATGAGCCATCTAGTGTTTATATATATCTATGGTCCCAAGCACAAAGGCTAAAGCAGCGAGGAGACAGAGCCTCTGCTGTTGCAGAGTATGGAACAAATTGCCCCTCCAGGTTAGACTTGCTCCAACTCTGCATGTTTTTAAATCTCGTTTAAAAACCCTCTTCTTTTCCCTGGCAGTTACAGGCCAGGGGACACTTGTGCTTTTACATCTGGGTTTTTGTTTTGTATAGTGTTTACGTCATGTAGGAGAGTTTCTCAGTCGGTGGCTTCTGATCTGGTTTCATTGTCTCGTGTTTTACATTTGTTTCATGTCCTGTCTGTTTTTCATGTATTTATGCTATGCTATACAGTTGTTGATGTACAGCACTTTGTTCAACTCTGTTGTTTTTAAATGTGCTATAGAAATCAATGGATCAGTGGATTGGATTGGGAAATAGGATTTTTTCAGAAATCGGAAACGGGTTTATTGCCAGGTAGGTTCACAAGTACGAGGGATTTGACTAGGTGTCGGGTGCATACATCAAAAATTAAAACAAAAATGTAAAAAAGAATACAGATAGCGAACTATATTAAGAACACTGTAATACACATATATTAAGATAGCAATACAATAAAGCAGTCATTTACATTGAAATAGAATGCAATACATTATAGAATGTAAAATATGTGCAGTAAGCAGTATTGTCAACATTGTGTGCATTCATGTAATGCATAGAGTCTATGATGCGGTTGTCCGGCAGTCAGCGACCAGACCTAAATATTAGGGATGCTCCGATCGCCAATTTCGGGGCCGATCGCCGGAATCAGTACCGGCCGATACCGATCCGATCGAGTGGGCGGGGCCTAAATGGAAGATTTAAACTTTAAATCTTCCATTTAAAGTGATGCTTAAAACTCAGTTAATGCTCATTCCCTGGAGCTTCCACAAACAACAATCAACTTCATTATTACGTTCAAATGATGTACATTATTCAAGTTTACATTCACATTGGAGAATAACACGGGAGAGATGCTCTCAATTCAAAGGGGCTTTATTGGCATTGCTCTCTCTCTCTCT